>NW_028327175.1:54220622-54524233 GCF_987537825.1 Furipterus horrens | reverse complement strand
TAAAAGGCCCAACATAAGAATCATTGGTTTGCCAGAGAATGAGGAAGATGAACTAGAACTTGAAAAATTGAGTGAAAATATAATAAAGGAGAACTTCCCAGACTTGGGGAAGGGAATAGACCTGCAGGTCCAGGAAGCAAGGAGAGTTCCCAAGAGACTGGACCCAGGGAGAACCACTCCAAGACACATTATAATCAAAATGTCAAAAATTAAAGATAAAGAGAGAATCTTAAAAGCAGCAAGAGAGAAGAAAAGAATTATGTACAAAGGGGTCTCAATTAGACTATCAGCTGACTTCTCAAGGGAAACCCTACAGGCAAGAAGAGACTGGCAAGAAATATTCAAAGTAATGAAAATCCAAAACCTACAACCACGAATACTCTATCCAGCGAAATTGACATTCAGAATAGAAGGACAGAGAAAGTGTTTCCAGGACAAAATAAAACTGAAAGAGTTCATTAGATCCAAACCACTGTTATATGAGATGTTAAAGGGACTGGTTTAAAAAAAAAAACAGAAGCTAGGGAGATGAAACATAGGCAAACTAAATAGGCAACGAGAGTGGAAGAGGAACTGTGGGTACGGGAAGCATATTGGGGGGAGGTCAACAGGGAGGGGGAATGGGGAAAGGGAGGGAGATGATATAGGAATTGGGGATCAAGGTAGGAGGGAATGGAATAGACGGAGAGAGGTTGGGAGGAACTGTATGCACAACTAATGGACATAATCTAAAAGGGGGGGACAACTGGAGGGAGGGGGGCCACCGGGTGGAGGGGAGCAGAGGGAAGGGAAATTGGCACAAATGTAATAATTTAATCAATAAAACACATTAAATCTGAAAAAAAATTAATCAGACAGAATGTCTTATGAGATTTAGCTTTTATATATAAATTGGCATGTCTTACTCATAGTTGAGACAACAAATGCTTTTTATTGCTTTGGTAATAATTTATTTACTTGTTAACTACTAAGTACCTGTAATGTGACTAGCATAAGGTTCAGACAGTGAGGATAGAAATATAAAACAGATATAGCCACTTCCTCTCAAATAGCACACAATCTTGTAAGAATTATAGCTATAGATTATAAGAAATAATTATATTTCTGAGAAGTTCTAATATGAAATATAAATAAGATCAAACTTAGAAGATGGGTGTTTTCACCAGGACCTGTGGTTAAGCAAAGAGCATTAGCCAGAAAATACTTTTGAGAAGAAATAACATTATAGTAGAGTTTTGAGTATATTAATTAAATAAAATAAGTTTTTTCTAAATTTCTAACTCAGGAATCTTTCATTGTTTGGTGGTATTTGCAAAACAGGCTCTCAAAAGTTCCTCCTCCTATTTCCCTCAAATATTCCAATTTAGCATTATGGAAAACACTTTAAAATCTGATTTTGTTTACTTTTTTTAAAGATATGATCTAATGCTTATATTAATTTCTATGGAAAAATATTGTTTTTTCTCAAATATGATTTATTTTTATTAATCCAAAACTTGAAGTTATTCATTCACTAAAAATTGAACCTCTGAGACAAGAAGCACTCAAAACCTTTAGGAGAGCACATAAGGAATTTCTGCCTCTGGGAGTTGCTTCTAAGGAACAAGGAGACTATACACTTCCCATGAACAAAGTGTTCTGTTATATCCCTATATGTATTTCAGTCTTACTTCGCTCCCCTATTATCTCCACGTCATTCTTTTCACTAAGAATTTATCTTCAGTCCCTCAATTTCGTTGCCTCATTAGTCCACACCATATTTTTTCTCTTGAAGTTTGTCTCAGCTAAAAGACTAATAGAATGTCTCCTGTAATGGCCGTAATAACTTTATGCAGTTCTGCTTCTTATAAATTCAGCCAGACTGTCTGAGCTGGTAGACATGATTCTGGAATCTTGAACTTTCAGAGATTTTTTTTTCTTTTATTGACTGTAGGTACTCAAAACAATCTTTAGCATAAATACGTACACATCCTGGAATTTTATTTTTCTGCAGAATTATGCCTTTTGGCTTCATTTTTGCTCACTTTTATTTTTATTTCATCTTTATTGATATAGGGACACTATAATAGACACATTGACGAATTTTTTCAAGCTATAAAGAATCAGGGAAAGAAGTTTACTTTTTCAGTATATTGTTAGAAGAATAAACTGATTAGTAAAGTCATGGAACTTCAAAATGTGATGAAACTCAATATCTTTCCCAATCCTTTTAGGTTAGGAATAGAGAAACTGAGACTCAGGTTATCACTACCCAAATTTTTGTTCAGTGTAACTCCCTTTTCTTTTTGACTTGATAACTGTTTATAACATGCTTTTCATACTTCTTTGAAAATGTTTAACTTTCATAATTTAAAATTTTACACAAAATATTTCATATTATTTCTCACTGAAAATGTTTAAAGGTTTTCAGCTAATGGTCAAAAGAAAAAAATGTATCCCCAAACTCCCAATTTTAAAGAGTAGACATATTGTTTTCCATTATATAATAAGTTGCTGAGTGTTTTTAATGTATCTTACATAGAGATAGCTCATCAGCAATTCCATGTAGAAAAAAATATGTAAGATGTTCAAAATTTGTATACATGTCTAGGCTGATAATTAATGTGTTTCCTTCTTAGTTTTCATTGCTTGCCCAGAAAGAATAAATATTATACTGGGGAATGCAATTTTTGTGAGTTAGAACTGACACTTGTTTTTGACTAACTTTTGGCATCTGAATCCAAAAATGACCCCAGTTTTTCTCTATCATGTCAACTTTTTAAGGTACAGGATGCCCTCCCTTTCTCCCAAAAATCATACAGAATGTACATACAAAGGAAAATAAGGAAAAAATTACCAGAACATACTGTTTATATAGAGTTATTTTATTCATACAAAGGCTATATATATTGTTACTGTAAGTCAAATTGTGTACAAGTAGTAAAGTTCTGCTACCAAACATACATATTAAGGTATTTTATCTTTTCAAATGACAGGCTAGGAAATGCCAAAATGAGATGTTTGAAACAGTCTCCTTCAGTTTGCAAAGCTTTAACAAATTGCTTCATGAGACCCAGTTTTATGAGCAGAGGTGGGAATAAAATGTTCTTTCTGTCAACAAGTGGCTCATGTAGAATGTTTGGATCACCAAGTTTGAGGTCAAATCGTGGAGGCCCATTTGACTCCACCCAATGCTTCTTATGAGCTCTGCTGTCCCACATACACAGAAAACAGAGATACTTGGTGTATCTGCATTGCTGACCAAGAAGGAAGCAGACCATTTTGAGGTCAACACAGATGATCCAATTGTGCTTGTGATATTGCAGCAGATCAATGACTCTCTTTATGTCTTCATATTCTTCATGAAAACAAACTGAATGGCCAATTGGGACAGCATCAAATAAATTGCCATTGTGGAGGAGGACACAATCCAAGCTCCACTTTGAGTTATCGATGAACATTCACGATTCTGTTGCATTATAGATTGGAATTCCCAATTCCTCCATTAAACCATGTATGTTATGGCAATACCCAAAGCCACTATCACTTTGAAAGTACTGCAGAAATGCACTTTCTCTTGATCAAAAGTAGGATACCTTCGCTCCTTTTTCAAGCAAGTTTTTCTCATCCAGTCTTGATGCTAGGAGTTCTGAAACCTTTTTGGATAGTCCCAAATCTTGTGCCATATCATTCAACTCATGCTGATTGAATCCCTTACAAACTGAGTCATCTTCAATTTCAAAATCTTCACTGTTGCCGTCACTTAGTTCTTCACCATATTCCTGTTTTTGAAAGAGGGTAGATCAATGCAAACTGGCATTGGGATTTCAGCTGAACGAGGCACTGGATGTATAGCTGATGGCAGACTAGGATACTCTATTTTACATTTATTTTTCTTGTTCTATTCTGACATTTTCACTATACAAAAGTAACAGTCACTTGAATGATCTCTGGGCTCTCGCCAAACCATGGGTATACCAAATGGCAATTGATCACGTGTTCCCTTTTTCCACATCTGAAAACTCTCAACACACTGCTTGTATGCCTTGTGATGGGCCCAAGACTTACCTTGATCACTAAGTTTTACTTTAAAATATGTAAAATAGGCTTGCCTGACAAATGCGCTGTTTGTCCTTTGACTTAGAATGGTGAGACTGCCACGGATAAAACAAAATGAATCAGGACTGTTTAGGCACTTATGGTGAGAAATAGCAGAGGCAGACATGATCTGAAGGAAAGGAAATAAGTACATAGGTAAATAAAAAATAAATTCTACTAACTCCTTGTATACAGACAAGAACTCAGACTACACTTTGGAATATGATTCACTATATAGAGTGGCACATAACCTCTCACCACACTGTCTAATATATAACTGAATAGCCCAGACAAGTATGAACCTGTCACTGGTCTCCAAGGCCTTCTCCCACCCCTCCCCGCTCAAGGGAGTTTTCCTCTCAGCCAATAGGAGTGTGTCCCTAAATCCAGGCATGATCCAGCCTAGAGTGGTTGCATTAAGGTAAGCTGTACAGAAAAAAATCTGATGTTATAGAAGAAAACTAACTGCAGTTTTGAAATCAGCATACCTATTTAAGTCTAAAACACCTGAAAAATTGAACTCAACAGGAATTATGTTAAAACTTGTTCCCCTGTGTTATATTTCCTTTCACCTACTCAAAAAAGCATTTGAAGTAGTTTTCTAAAAGATATAGATGAAGAACAAATAAGCAGAGAGGGAAGCTAGGTTCCATAGAAAATGAAGGAGGGAAAATGCCAGTCAGGTTCCGGGTAAAGCAAGTTCACATAATGCATATCTTAACATGATCTTTTACTATGCATCTTTCTTTGCTAGTTAAGGGCCAGAGTGAAATTTACCTTTCAATTTATGCTAATTTAAATGAAGCCATTTTCTTATCCACTCAACAATCAAGTATTTATAGAGCACTTTGCTATATGTCAGCCTCTATTTTAAGACTGGACACAGCAATAAACTCAGATGATGTCAAAATTCTCATAGAGTTTAATTCACATAACATAAATTTATCCTCTTTCTAAGGATGAATAGCTGCTCTTAAGAAACACACTTTTTTTTGGTTTGTTTATTCATAACAAGAACTCAGAACACTGGGCTAGGTGCTGGCCATAGAAGCATAAGAATAGTCCCGGCTTTCAAAGAGCTGATAGCATATCAAAACAGAAAGAAATGGAGAATAGCAACTGCACTTGACATTGGTAAATGCTGGGACCCGAAAGACTCTAATTAGGACTAAGAATTTGCACTCATCTTTCTGATACCTGTGTCCAACAGATTAAAAATATGTGAAGAAACTAACCTACAAAAGGTGGGCAGTTAAACAGTTTTTTAAATTTAAGTTCAAAGGCCAAGAAGCAAGAGAGTAAATAGTACAATTTAGTAATTATATTTTAGATAATTGTAGAGAAATACAGAGGGAATTAGAAATATGGGATTTGAAGATTAAGAAAGAAATAAGATGTGAACATATAGGTAAGAATGTTCTTTTAAAAACTCTTTCTACTATTAACTCTAAATAATTGGCTCTATTACTGCATTCATGTCTCAGATTAAGTATCATCTCTTCAGAGAGACTTTATCATCTAATCTAAAGTAGCTATTCAATTACATATTTTTATTCACTTTTTGGCTTTATTACTCTATATTTTCTCCTTTCTTTCTTACATTTTTTTTGCCTTATCATTACCCTCTTAGATGTAAGAATATTAGAATTGTCTTGACCTAAGAGCCAAGTACTTCACTATGTTCTTTCGGAGTTGCTAGAGGACACTGCTTTCACTAAATAAGTGAGAAATGCAACAGTGATGGAGGTACCAGCCTCAACAGATGCTCATTAGAAGCTGTCATCTGAAGGCTGTCAGTGATGACAGGTCTGCTGCTATCAAACATCAAAGTCCAATGGTGAAGAAGAATGGGAGAGTCTCATTGGAGACTTACAACTATAAGCCACAAGGTAGATGTGATTCTGCTGGTGGGCAAGGTTAAAGTGACAATTAGTGTGGATTTACCCACAAACATCTACTACAATGGGCCAAGATGTTTCTAAGGGCAAAATTGATGGAGAGCCACTTAGATTATCAGAAGAAGTCATACTTAAGCAAACAGAAGGCTAAAGTCAGCCACTGCAATGGACTATTGCAGCTTCTCAGCCAGTTAGTTGCCCTATGTAAAGAAGTTCCCAGGCTCAAATGGGCTCCCCTCACTAGCACACACACACATTGAAGCTATGGGTGGTCTAAAACAAAATTTCAAAAAAGAATTCAGAAAATAGATATAGTGTGGAGCATGCAAAAACTAAGGAAAAAATAATGAGAAAGCAGAGTGTTCAGCAATTTTTTACCAAAAACAGCATGACCCCCATGACCCCCACCCCCACGTTCTATTCACCTGATCTCACCCCTAGGGACTCTTTTTTGTTTCCCTGGATTAAAAAAGACTTTCAAAGTGAAACATTTTACCAATGTGGAAGAGGTGAAACAAAGAACAGCAAAAGCACTGAAAGGCGTAAAATTTGACAAGTTCAAATATTGTTTTGAGCAGTGGAAAAAAGTCTTGATGGGTGTATCGCATCAAATGAAGAGCACTTTGAAGGTGACTGAAGTTTAAACTTGTAAGAATAAATAAGCAATTTTTTATAAATACATTTCAAGGTTTTTGGCTCCCCCCTCATATTGTCTAAAACTTAGAAGAGTAACCTGGTATAGTAGGTTACATCTGGCTACAAATACTTTGTTTTTTTTCCCATTACAAGGTAGAGGCTAATTCACTTATCTGTGAATTTGGACTGCTATTAATGTCCTGGCCAGTGGAATGCAATGGAAATGATACTAAAGTTAGGCCAAAGGGAGAATTTCAGTGTGTCTTAGGCCTCTTAAGATTCTCACTCTTAGGATTTTCTTGAGACACTCCCTCCTGGAATTCAGCAGTTGTGCTGTCAGAGGCAGAAGCCACAAGGAGAGGCTCCAGTCTATTACTCTAGCTGAGTCCCCAGGCCAAGGCCAGCATTAGTGATCAGCCACGTTAGCGAGCCATCCTGGAGTCCAGCCCAGTCAAACTTCAGTTCAATACAGTCCCAGTCAACCTGTCACCTCCTGAAATACCCCAAGAAAGAATTGCCAAACTGAGCCCATTCAATCCATGAATTTATGAAAGATAGTGTTTTTAAGCCATTGTATCAGTTTTTTGAGGTTGCTTTAACAAATTACTACAAACTGGGTGGCTTTTTTTGCTTTTATAGTTACTTTTATAGCATGGCAAAGACATGTATAGCAGAGACATGTAGCATTATGACTAACTGGGGAGATACTGGCTTCTGATGAAGTCAATTCTTATGTGTGGCTACTGGGAGAACAGGTTTATTTCTCACGGACTAGCAAAGGCAACTTATTCAAATAAAGGCAAGGCAGAGTAGAAATTAATATGGCCATATATCTTTACTATATTGTCACAGAAGTGATAATTTCATACCCATTTCATCCTTAGCCTTCAAAATATGGCCCTTCATTTTCATCTTTTCATAGATTCAACCACTAGGCATCCACTTACAAAGAGATACTTTTTCTTACTCTATTCAAATAAAAAATTCATGTCTGTTGCTCTTTCAAAATAGAGTTTGATGGCTATTGGTTCCACAACCTAAACCAATCAGAAAATTGCTGCCATTTATTTAAAAATTGGTAGTATTTATCTTAATAGTTTAATGCATGTAAAACAGGAAAAGAAAGTTTCTGTATTAAGATAGTCTAAACATTTATATACTGCAATAAAAATCTTGAAATAAATTATCATAAATAAGTTATTTTTTTATTTCTTATTATAAAAAAGTGAGATAAATAAAGCCACCTAGCAACATTATAGGATGGTGAAATTCCCATTTTTCTTACTACATAGGAAACAGAAATTTGCAGGTGCTTAAATAAATACCCTATCTCTTTAGCATAGAAAATTCTCAAATAAATTGAAGACAACTAGAAAGCAAAATATAAAAATTGTGGTTTTCCAGCTATAGGTGCTTAAGTGAAGTTAGAAAAAACAAGTTTTTAAGCACAAATAAAATTCCTTGTAAAGGGAATTTTAGCCCCAAGGAAAGAGAGAAAACTGGCCACCCATCTCCTTACTGGCAAAGCCCAATTTTCCTTCTCTCTCTCTCTCTCTCTCTCTCTCTCTCTCTCTCTCTCATTTTATTTTATTTTTTTGGTCTGATATGAATTTTCATTCATAGATAAAATATTTTAGTTTTTTTTTAATAGGAATGATTCCATAAGTAAAAAATAAATATATCTTTTTATTCTCTTTTGTTGGTATCTTGAATTGTTTGCTGGTAAATAATTAGTGAATAAAAAGGGTTTTGTTGAGAGATATGACCTTTTCTTTTTTGAATGAGAATGACAATCTTCTAACTATTTTTGCCTGTAAGCAGCACTAGAATAATCATCTCAAAATTTAACTCTATTACATGTTGGATGCAGTTTCAATTTGTGTGATATTTTGTGGAAAGATCAAGTTAATCAAGATAGTCTTACATAAGAATTTGTCTAATCAGTCTTAAGTACATTAAAGCTCAGGTCAAATAACATCAAAATTAAATGTAAGCTAAAATGAAATCAATTTCAATGCAAATTTCTATAAAAATAAAATATTTTTAATTCTCAAGATAATTTGACATAAATACTAGAAATTAATTCTAGGAAGAATGATTGTCAGGGGAAATTAATGTAAGGACATACAGCCATATAGCTACTTATTCAAATTTGCTGCTAGCAGCCACAATGACTTTAAACCTTACACGTACAAGGTCTGTCCAGAAAGTATCCAACCATGTAATATGAAAAATAGAGACATTTATTGAAGAAGATACAAGATGCATAAAACATTGTACATAGGACAATGATACCTCAGTCCCCTTCAAAGTAGGCACCTTGCGACCTCACACAATTCTCCCAATTGCCATCAGCTGCCCTGCTGTATTTTTCTTTATCTCATCAACAGTTTGAAATCTCTTCCCTTTCAAAGGTGATTTTAGTTT
The DNA here is from genome assembly GCF_987537825.1 of Furipterus horrens. Taxonomy (NCBI): domain Eukaryota; kingdom Metazoa; phylum Chordata; class Mammalia; order Chiroptera; family Furipteridae; genus Furipterus; species Furipterus horrens. The sequence continues at coordinate 54,515,195 of NW_028327175.1, read as the reverse complement.
TAGGAAAAGCCAGATGTTACTGAGTGCAAACTGTGGACTTTAAGGGATCTGAATCACCTGGGTGACTTGATATTTGCAAAAGAACCCTGAGCAAGATGTAATGTATGAGCAGGCATTGTTGTGACAAGCTGCCAATCACCAGTTGCCTATATCTGCAGTCTTCTGAATCATCTGAATAGTTTCTGCAAAGGAACAATCAAGCTTAACACAAAACTTAATGCAGATTCATTGCTCTACCCACTCAGTCATTTTGAATGCCTCGGCCACACAGTACACATACTCAGTCAAGGGTGTCTACCACCCTCACTGACTAGTACAGTGAAGTCATCATTGTTCACACATGTGCATTCCAGGCCACTCTCCTTGGCTGTCAGGTTACACTGACACTGCACAAACCATTCTCATTATGTTGCAAAGGCTGGGCTTTTCCCAGACAAACCTCATATGGTCTTGTTAAATACCCTGCATAACAAAGGTTTGTAAGAACAACTTAACTTTAGATGTTATGGTGGAAGATTGAGCAAGTGTCAGGGTAAATCATGACACTCTGGTATTTTCCTTTGTTGAAATTTAAAAGCAAAATTGGAATGCTTTGGCTTCTGCTTTAACCTGCACTAAAATATACTGGTTTTACAATGTGTATATGATTTTTAGATAAGAAATGGGATATTGCAAAAACATTTATAAACATGATGTTAGTCTTTTTCTCTAACATTACAGGTTGGGGACAACTTGCATTTAGGGTTGGCTATTTCTAACTGACTATTAAATTCTGTCCATATAGTGCCCCTTCAAGAAATCCTAAAAGGCAGTAAGAATGAATAGGAATCTAACAATAAAATTCTACCACATATTTCTAGCATAAAGCCCCTACATGATGCTATCGTTTAAAGATCAATGTGTCCTGTATGAAGGCCAGAGATGTCATTGCCCTAGGGCTTTCTTCATTTATATGTTTCCTACTATCAAAAGATTGGGACATAGTTGCTGGTATTAATAGAAATCCCTAAAACTTTTATACCTGAGTCTACTACTAATTAGATATGGGATTTTAGTGTAGTTGCACCTACTATGCTCCAGTTTTTTATCTATAACATGAGAGAGAGATCTTAAATAATATTATTAGTGTAGGAATCTTTTTTGAAGGTCGTCGTCGTCGTCGTCGGCAGCCGTCCGTCTCGAGAGACGATGGTGTAGCTTCTTAAGAGTCTATCTGCACCGCCGAGAATGGCTGTGCAGTCCGACTCGGGAGTGACACGGTATCTGTCTCCTCCCGTGTTGAATCAACATCTTGCGATGATGCTGGAGTGTCCTCTCCAGTGAAGCTGAAGCTACAGAGCCTGGGCAGGGTGATATGGAGGGTCTGCTGTTGCCCATGCAGCAGACCCCCCCTCTCTTCGCAGCTGAAGGGTCCAAGGGAAAGACGGAGTCGATACAGCTTGGGTTCAGGTGCGGCGCAGGAGTTGCCGGTGTTGACTACAACGTCAAACCGCCTTAGGGACTCCGGCTCCGGATTTTCTGTCGGGGTTTACTCCCTTAGCCTTTCCCCTGAAGAGGTATGCCGCAAGGCAGCGGAGGTTTTTTGGAGTCAGAGTTTTCCTTCTCTGATGTACCCTGACTGGAAGATCGAACCAGCGACACTTAGCTCGCAGGCCGACGCTCAATCCACTGAGCTAAACCAGCCAGGGCTATTTTTTGAAGGTTATCAGTAAATATTCACTATTTAACAACATCATGAAAATACTGTATTATATTAAAAATGCTATATTGTTGAAATAAGTCCATGCTAATGAACATTAATTAATTTGTCTTAATAATAGTCCTCACTCAACATCTTGTCCACCTCCATGCTATTAGACTGTCATGTCTGCTTTATAGAGTCTACCAAATTTTATGACCAATCTCTCCCTATCACTATCACATCTGACTCATGAACTGCTATGTTCAGAGTCTAAAACTAGATCCAAACAAAACTGAAACCTCACATGAGGTATTCTGTCTGATACTGAAGTAATATCAAGTGCAAGATCTTGTTGCTACTTCTCTATGTGGTTTACTTGCTTATATATGCCATCTTGTTTGCCCCTCTGTCCTCTTTTGATATCATGATGTCTAGGTGGTTTTTATTGTATGTTTGATCATAACTACACATCCAAGTTTGCACACGCCAAACATTTTTTTTATCTATTCTGAATGTAATCCTTCCAAAATTCAAGTATGCAACCCTTGAATTTTCTATAGCTTCATGAGACATTTTGAGTTTAAGAATGACATGTATAAAAATAATTTCATATCTCTGCACAATAATTTTGCTTAGAACTTGGAAGTATCTAGTCCTAGAAACAACGTTCAATCGCAGAATCATTTTGTAAATTTCTGATTCAACACTAATGTTTGTAGAACCTCATTCACCATTAGTTAACAACGTCTCATAGCAACACTAATTATAAGTAAATTTTAAGTTAATAATCAATATAAGTAGGTTTTTATGGCTTAAGACAAGATTAGAAGCAATATCTTTAAATTGATTAGGTAAGATCTCTCTCTCTCTCTCTATATATATATATAGAGAGAGAGAGAGAGAGAAATTGAATATATCTATATATATATTTTTTTCTTTTTTTGGTTTAAACAACAGAAATTTATTTTCTTACAGTCTTGGATGCTAGACATCGAAAATCAAGATGTTGTCACAGTTAGTTTCTCCTGAAACCTCTTTCTTGGTTTGTAGTTGGCTGTCTTCTTGAGTCTTCACATGATGTTTTTCTTTTGTGTGTCTGTGGCCGAATATCCTCTTTTTTTTTGGACTTTCTATATAGAATTTTTATTTTGTTTTTTAATTACAGTTGTCCCATTTTCCCCCGTTGCTCCCCCCCCAGCCCACCACTTCTCCCACAATCATATCTTTCCCGTTGTCCATGTCCATGAGTCATTTACACACGTTCTTTGACTAAACCCTTCCCTTACTTATCCCCCTTCTCTCCCTTGCCCCTCCCCCCAATAACTGTTATTCTGTTCCTTATTCTATTTAGTTCATTTATTGTGCTGTTCCTTAGTTTCCTGTATTAGATGATATCATATAGTATTTTTTTTTTTTTTTGCCTGGCTTATTTCACTAAGCATAATTCTCTCTAGCTCCATCCATATTGTCACAAATGTCAGGAGTTCTTTCTTTCTGCTGCATAGTACTCCATTGTGTAAATGTACCACAGTTTTTTAATCCACTCCTCTACAGATGGACAATTAAGCTGTTTCCAGCATTTATCTATTGTAAACGGCGCTGCTATGAACATAGTGGTGCATAAGTTCTTTCAAATTAGGGTTTTAGGAGTTTTCAGGTATAATCCTAGCAGTGGAATTGCTGGTTCAAAGGGCAGTTTCATTTTTAGTTTTTTGAGGTAATTCCATACTGTTTTCCATAGTGGCTGCACCAGTCTGCATTCCCACCAACAGTGCACTAAGGTTCCCGTTTCTCCACATCCTTGCCAGCACTTGTTTGTTGATTTGTTGATAATGGTCATTCTGACAGGTGTAAAGTGGTATCTCATTGTGGTTTTTATTTGCATCTCCCTGATGGCTAATGTTATTGAGCATTTTTTCATGTGTCTATGGACCTTCTGTATGTCCTCTTTGGAGAAGTGTTTGTTCAGGTCCTTTGCCCATTTTTTAATTGGGTTGTCTGTTTTCTTGATGTTGAGTTGTATAAGTTCTTTATATATTTTGGAGATCAGTCCCTTGTCTGAGGTATCATTGGCAATTATGTTTTCACGTATGGATGATTTCCTTTCGATCTTGCTGATGTTTTCTTTTGCTGAGCAGAAACTCTTAGTTTGATGTAGTCCCATTTGTTTATATTTTCCTTTATTTCTCTTGCCTTATGAGATGTATCTGTAAAAATATTGTTACATGGGATATCTGAAATTTTCCTGCCTATGTTTTCCTCTAGGACTTTTATGGTGTCATGGCTTACATTTTAGTCTTTGATTTATCTTGAGTTTACTCTGGTGTTTGGTGTAAGTTGGTGGTCTAGTTTCATTTTTTTGCATGTTCTTGTCCAGTTTTCCCAGCACCATTTGTTGAAGAGGCTCTTCTCACTCTATTTTATGTTCCTTTCTTCTTTATCAAATATTCATTGAAGGATAGTCCTGGGTTTATTTCTGGATTCTCTATTCTGTTCCATTGATCTATATGTCTGTTCTTATGCCAGTACCAGACTGTTTTGATCAGAGTGGCTTTGTAGTATAGTTTGATGTCTGGTACTGTGATTCCTCCTGCTGTGTTCTTCTGTCTCAAGATTGTTTTGGCTATTCGGGGTCTTTTTTGGTTCCATATAAAATTTTTAAGTATTTTTTTTTAGGTCTGTGAAATATGTCATTGGTATTTTAATAGGGATTGCATTGAATCTGTAAATTGCTTTGGGTAGTATGGCCATTTTGATGATGTTGATTCTTCCCATCTAAGAACATGGTATTTGCTTCCATTTATTTGTATCTTCCTTAATTTCTTTCTTCAATGTCATGTAATTTTCAGAGTACAGGTCTTTTATCTCTTTGGTCAGGTTTATTCCTAAGTACTTTATTTTTCTTGTTGCTATAGTAAATGCTATTTTCTTTTTTGTTTCTGTCTCTGATATTTTATTGTTGGTGTACAGAAATGCCTTAGATTTCTGTATATTTATTTTGTACTCTGCTATTTTGCCAAATTCGCTTATTATATCAAGTAGTTTTTTAGTGGAGTCTATAGTATACTATCATGTCATCTGCATATAATGATAGTTTTACTTCTTTTTTCCCAGTTTGGATGCCTTTTATTTCTTTTTCTTGTCTGATTGCTGTGGCTAGAACTTCCAACACTATGTTGAATACGAGTGGAGAGAGTGGGCAGTCTTGTCTTGTCCCTGACTTCAGGGGAAATTCTTTCAGTTTTTGTCCATTGAGTATGATGTTGGCTTCAGGTTTCTTATATATAGCCTTAATTATGTCAAGGTATGCTCCCTCTATTCCCATTTGGCTGAGTGTTTTCATCATAAAAGGATGTTGTACTTTATCAGATACTTTCTCTGCATCTATTGATATGATCATGTCATTTTTGTTTTTCATTTTGTTTAGGTGATATATTATATTTATTGATTTGTGAATATTAAACCATCCTTGCATCCCTGGGATAAATCCCACTTGATCGTGGTTTATGATATTTTTAATGTATTGCTGGATCCTGTTTGTCAATATTTTCTTGAGGATTTTAGCATCTATGTTCATCAGTGATATTGGCCTGTGGTTTTCTTTCTTTTTTGTGCCTTGACCTGGTTTTGGAATTAGGGTAATAATGGCTTCATAGAAAGAGTTTGGAATTTTTTCCTCTTCTTGGATTTTTTGGAATAGTTTGAGAAGGGTAGGCATTAGTTCTTCCCTAAATGTTTTGTAAAATTTGCAAGTGAAGCCATCCAGTCCAGGGCTTTTGTGTGCCAGGAGATTTTTTAATTTCTGTTTCAATTTCCTTCTTTGTTATTTGTCTGTTGAGACTTTCTACTTCTTGATTCAGTTTCGGAAGGTTATATATTTCTAGAAATCTGTCCATTTCTTCTAGGTTGTCAAATTTCTTGCGATACAGTTGTTTGTAGTAATTTCTTACAATCTGTTGTATTTCTGTGGTATCAGTCATGATTTCTTCTCTTTTTTTTTTTTCCGATTTTGTTTATTTGGGTCTCTCTCTTTTTTTCTGGATGAGCCTGGCTAAAGGCATATCGATTTTGTTTATTTTTTTCAAATAACCAACTCCTAGTTTTGTTGATCTTTTGAATTGTTTGTTTAGAGTCTGTGCCATTTAGTTATGCTCTGATCTTGATGATTTTCTTCCTTCTTCTTGCCCTAGGCTTTGTTTGTTGTTGTTGTTCTAGTTCTTGTAGCTTTAGGGTTAGATTTTTTATTTGAGATTCTTCTAGCCTTTTCAGATATGCCTGTATTGCTATGAACTTCCCTTTCAGGACTGCTTTTGCTGTGTCCCACAGGTTTTGAGCTGTCATGTGTTCATTATCATTAGTTTCCAGAAACTTCTTGATTTCTTCTTTGATGTCATTGTTAACCCATTCATTATTTAATAGCATGTTATTCAATCTCCATGAGTTTGGGTGTCTTTGATTTTTTTCTCTGAGGTATATTTCTAGTTTCAAGGCATTGTGGTCTGAAAAGATGCTTGATATAATTTCAATTTTCTTGAATTTGTTGAGTCTTGTTTTGCATCCTATCATGTATTCTATCTTTGAAAATGTCCCATGTGCATTTGAAAAGAATGTATATTTTGCTTCTTTGCGGTAAAAACTTTTATATATATCAGTTAAGTCCACGTGGTTTAGTGTGTTGTTCAATGTCTGTATATCCTTGGTCTTTCTTTGCTTCGAAGATCTGTCTATTGTTGATAATGGAGTGTTAATGTCCCCTACTATGAGTGTGTTGGAGTTAATATTCTTCTTGTGGTCTTCTAGTATTTTCTTTATGTATTTGGGTGCTCCTTTGTTGGGTGCACATATATTTATCAGTGTTGTATCTTCTTGATGGATTGTTCCCTTAAATATTATAAAATGTCCTTCTTTGTCTCTTTTTATGACCCTTGCTTTGAAATTCGTTTTGTCTGATATGAGTATTGCTACCCCAGCTTTTTTTTCATGTCCATTTGCTTGGAATACTTTTTCCATCCCTTCATTTTCAGTCTGTAAGTCTTTTGTTTTGAGATGTGTTCCTTGTAGACAGCAAATATGTGGGTCCTGTTTTTGTATCCATTCCGCTACCCTATGTCTTATAATTGGAGCATTTAATCCATTTACATTTACATTGTATGTATTTATTCATTTCCCTTCGTACCTGTGTTCTTTTTCAGCTTTTTTTTTTTTTTTTTCCTTCTCTTTCTTAGATCATTCCTTTTAGCATCTCTTGCAGGGCTGGTTTGGTGGAGATGTATTCTTTTAGTCTTTTTTTTTTTGTTTGTTTGAGAAACTCCTTATTTCACCTTCCATTTTGAATGAGAGCTTTACTGGGTAGAGTATTCTTGGTTGTAGCCCTTTGTTTTTCATTGCTTGAAATATTTTTGACCATTCCCTTCTGGCTTGTAGTGTTTCTGTTGAGAAATCAGTTGATAGCCTTATCGGTGCTCCCTTGTATGTTATTTGTTGTTTTTCTCTTGCTGCTTTTAGGATTCTCTCTTGTCTTTGAATGTTGCCATTTTAATTATGATGTGCTTTGGAGTGGGCCTTTTGGAGTTCCTCTTCGTTGGTACTCTCTGTGCTTCTTGGACTTGTGTGACTTTTTCTCTCATCAGGTTAGGAAAGTTTTCTGTCATTATTTTTTCTATCAGCTTTTCTATCCCTTGTTCTTCTTCTCCTCCTTCTCTTATTCCTATGGTCAGGCTATTATTTTATCTCATGCTGTCCTATAATTCCCTTATACCTTCTTCATACTTTTTCAACCTTTTTTCATTTTGTTGTATTGTCTGGGAATTTTTTTCTACATTGTCCTCTAAGTCACTAATCCAATCCTCTGCTTCGTTTAGCCTGCTTTTGATTTATTCTACTTTGTTTTTGGTTCAGAGATTGCATTGTTCATTTCTTCCTGGTTCTTATTAATAGTTTCTATGTCCTTTTTTATTGTTGGTGTAGTTCTCTGTAAGTTTCCTGTAATATTCTTGGAGCTGTTGATAATTTTTTTGGAGTTTGTCATGGTTATCTTTGAGGTTGTCAAGTATATTGAGCTTCTTCATCACCATTACTTTGATTCCATGTCTGACACTTGGGTAATGTCTATTCCATCTACCTCTCTTTCTGGGGATTCCTCTTCTCCTTTCATTGGGAGGTTGTTTCTGCATCTTTCCATGTTGGATTCTTCTTGTTTGTTTTTGTTTTTTGGATTTGTCTGCTTTGATTCCCCACCTTTGTGATATGAGATTATTTACAGGAGATCTGGGAGTTTCAGTGGTGCAGTCTCTTTGATCTCCTGAGCCTGACATTCTTGGCATATCCTTTATGTCATTTGTTTATGCTGTCTGGTTATATATCCATTCTTCTTTGGTGGGACCTTTCACTCTGCCCACCTTGAGTTATTTTGGGGAGATGCTGTTAAAAAACATAAACACACAGCCTAGGCAAGAAACCCACACCCTCAAAAATATCCCCCACCCTCTGTCCCACTATTGGCAGCAAATGAGCCAGTATTAATATAAATGTAGAGAGGGTAGGGGTATTATACTATAAGAGGAATATGAGTTGTTTTAAATGAAAAAAAGATAATTTTTAAGAGGGGGGATGATAGTAACAATAGTAGCAAGCAGTGTCAAGACTATGCAAGACAGTAAGTAATATTTACATTGTATGTTAATAAAAAAAGAGAGAGAAAAGAAAGCAGGATAAAGTAAGAAAGTGGTAGTATATAGTATTAGATTTATATAGTAGTTTTATGCTATGTATTTAGTGTGAAAGGGAGGCTAAACAAAACAGACAAACAAACAAACAAAACTTAAAGATGAAGGATGGGAGGGAGAGATGGTATGAAACAGATTAAAGAAATAATTTAAAGAGAAAAATATTTATAAAAAATTTTAAATTAAAATTAAAAAGAAAATTTTTACTCAGTTCAGCTTTTGTGTGCAGTCTTCTTTTTCTGGATCCACACCTGGTCAAAATTCCATGAGTTTCAAATATTTTTCTGGTTAGCTGGCTGTGATGAGCTCTGGCTAGTTTCTGTGGCTACTTTTCTCTCACTCAGGGGCCTGCTGTAACTATCTGCTGTGAGCCGAAGAGTGGGTCTCTCCCCACTTGTTCTGCGGCACCCTCCAGCAGTCCTCAAGCTTCTCTAGTAATGCTGTTCTGTTGGCAAGCCAGTGCACCTGATTCTAGTCCCCACCCTGCCTTGGATCCTGCCTCCACTCGTCTTCCCAAGAAGTCTCTGTGTTCCAAGCTGCAGCACAAGGCTGTGACAGTCCCTGGCTGGCAGCGCCTCACTGTTCACCTGCGCTCTCTACCCACCTGCTTTGGGCCCTGACTGAGACTGTGTTTCTAATACAGTTTCCCCAGCCCAATTCTACTTTTTTCGATCAGTGGCACAGTGATGGATGCGTGCTCCCGGTATGTGGTGCCACAAGCACCAGACTCAGGTCACACAGCTTCCCATTTTCTGGGTTGCTCGCCATCTCACTGTTAACCTGCACGCCCTGCCCGCCAGTCTGGCGCTCTGACCAAGACCGTGTTTCTAACACAGCTCTCCTGGCCCAGTTCAGCTCCTCTTTTTTATGTGGCATCCTAATGCATACATCTGGGGCCAGGTGCCCAGACCTGCCTGTTCAGGGAATCTCCACCTAGATTCAGATCATACAGCTTCCCACAGTCTGGGTCACTTGCCATCCTCCCATACCTCCAGCCGCTTCACAGAAATGTGTCTATTGTTTCCCTACGGGACTCCACTGGTTCCCGCACCCAAAGTAAGTAGCAGTCTTCAAGAAGACTACAGTTGGTGAGCTGGTCTGCAGCTGTCCCTCTGGGGTGTGGTCTGGTAGGAGCATGGGGCTTGTTGGGTCCAGTGACTCCTCCCAAAAGCGCTGGTGAGTCTTCTGCCCTTTTCCACTCCACTCTTGCTCTCCCTTCCCCACTCAAGCTGTCCATAATTTGTACTCACTCACTCCTCTCTCTGTCTGTATCCCAAGCTTTCCACGATAGGAGCAAGCAGACAACACTGCTACTTACTCTACCACCATCTTCTGAATATATATATATATACACACACGCACATATATCAGTATATATATAGAAAGAGAGAGAGAGAGGATGGGAGGGAGGGGGGAACGAGGGAGGGAGAGAGTACATAGATTAATAAATCAGTCAACTTTCCTTTCTAACACAGTCACATATGACTGAGTTCTTAGAAGCTAACACATTGACTTGTTTGAATTACTTGATAACATAGGGTATATTTGTTTAACTCTAAAATATTTTTTTATAATTATTTCAGAATTCCAAGTCAGTCCATTATATATATGCAAAACTTTTAGGTTTGTGATAAAATTAAATAAAATATGTCATCAAAAATAAATTAAGTGAATCTAATTACATAAAATAATACTTTAAAGCTTCCTGTTTGGCCTTTTATCCATGACTGTATTTTTCTTTTTCTCTCTTCAGTTTTTCCTTCTTCCAAATACCCTTCTCTCTGCCCATCTGTATTTCTTCTGTGCTTCACAAATTATCTTCAGTTGCCATTAACTGATAGACGTATAATATATAATGTAGATAAATATTTTATTTGACCTGATGATAATATAAAAAGCATCTGAAATAATTTTTCCTAAAATAAAATGATTTTTTTAAATAAATAAATTGGTTAGGTAGGTAGTCAAGTGCTCTTGCATTACTCCAAGGCTTCTAAAATTTTCTCATTGGGATAGCTAATCAGACTGATTTCTTAATGGAGCACCCTATACTCCAAATCCTTCTCTTTTTCTGTCATTGCAGCAAAACTTATTTCCATATAAGCCACTGGAGGGGCCATCTTGTCTTCATCTTGATCTTCACCCTTCTAGCCTATTTTAAATAGCTTTATTAAGATATAAATGACTTGCAATAAACTTCTTATATTTAAAGTGTACAATATAATACATTTAAACTTATGAATATCACTGTAAAACCATCAAGTTAATAAGCAATCAATACAGCAAACATATTAATCACCTCCTAAGGTTTCCTTGTGCCTCGTTGTGATCTCTCCCTCCTTTACCCCTCCTCTCACCTCCAGGCAACTAGCGGTGTGTTTCATGTCACTCTAAGTGTTTACATTTTCTACAAGTTTACACAAATTGTGAGGGGGTGTTGTCTGCATTCTTTCATTCACTAACAAGATATTTTTACTCTGATTCATGTTATTGCATGCACAGTCAATTTACAAGCAATTTCTTACAAGTGAATTGTCAGATTGGCCCCATCTATCCAATTACCCTGGATGAGTGATCCAGCATGAAAGCTCTTAAGAATGGTAACTAATCTATCTAGACAATCACTTTTGGGACATTTGAACTTGAGGTACAGAAAGAGATGCACAGTTAACATGAAGAGCGTAATTTACAAAATATGCAGAAAGAGAGACAGGTTTTTACTGTTTCCTTTTACTGGCAAAACCACAGAACAGAATCAATGATCTCACCTGTAACTTTAAATTTTGGCATTCAAATGCTCATGGATTCCCAATGATGAGTCTTTTTGTTCAAAATAGGTGTGTGTATATACATAGTTAAATATAAATATATACATTTAATTCTTTCCTAAGGTACATATGAAGCCATAAGTCTTTTATATCAATCAAATCCATAACCAAATAAGATCATTTACATTTTTATCTCTATAAATTTGGCTTTTTAAGTGAAGAATCAGCATTTATTTTATCTTTCCAAAGCTATTTTATTTCAAGATGATAAATTCATTGGCAAAGGAAAGAATAAGGAATATATAGAAGAATGCAGGTATTAAAGAATGATTGAATTAGAATTGCTATAACAAACAAAAGTGTAGAACTTTCTGAATCTGATTTGAACAAGCCAATAGCAAAAAAGATGACTCGATAAAATTTGAAAATAAATTGGGTTATGAAAAAATTAATAAACTATTGTTAGTTGTATTTATTGTAACAATGCCACAATGGTACGTAAACAGGTTTTTTTTTCCCCTTCAGCAGAGATGCACACTGAAATAGTTAAGAGGGAAATGATAATGATGTCTGACTTTACTTTTAAATTCTCCTGTAGCAAAACACACAAACAAACCATTAAAGATTAGCAAAATGGTAGTAATACTGAAGTTGAGTGGCAGGAGTATATGTCTTTATTATATTTTCACTTATTTTGTCTATGTTTAAAATTTTCTACAATAAGTAAAAATTAAAGACCGTATTCTCTTTAACTTCTTTTATCCCCTGGACTGAGCAGGATATGTGGTGAACTCTATTGCCACTCTGAGGAATCAAGTATATCTCTTTCCTGTCTTTCTCCCATTGGGATATTTGATTTCTTGACTACCTAAGCCATGGTTTTCCTTTGGAGCCCATTTCTAAATACTTCATGAATGCCCCCTTATTACCTTTCTTGGTCATAGATTCTACTATATTTGTGATCTACAAAAGCTGCAGCTCCTATTTATAAACTAGTAGTAATTAACTTTTTATATTAGTCTTAGTTTTTTATATATCTTGCATGTATTAAGACTAACAAAATATTGATTGTTGATTATTAAATATCAAAATAAATAAATTGATTAATTCATGATGAAATAATAAAAATGATTAAAAGTCAGAATGAATACAGAACTCAATAATAAAATACACTAAACATCCTATTTTAAGTGAAAAAAAATGTCAACCATCAGATTCCATTTTGTCATGTCACATGAAGATGCTGCTAACAAGTATCTGGGGTTATCCAATGCACACAACAAAAATGTTTGATTCTTATTACCTAAACAGAATATAATATAAAAGGGGGACAGTAAGAGGTAGAAGTGGGTATGGGGGGATAAATAGTGATGAAGAAGACTTGGCTTGGGGTGGTGAACACATAATACAATATACAGATGAGGTATTATAGAATCCCATGTAATTTTATTAACCAATGTCACCTGGCTAAATTCAATATTAAAGAAAAAAATAATTTAATGTGAGGTGGATGTGCCTCACACACCCTAGGCTTGGTTGGAAGCTGCTCTGTCCAGAAGAGTCTTCGTGACCACGGCGGAACAAACTTTTACCCAGGACACTTTATTATGTCTGATGAGCAAACTTTTACCCAGGACGTTTCGTTATGTCTGGGGGAAGGAAGGTGACTGCTCTCTCCAGTGGAGAACAGTGATTAGACCTTCTTCCCTCATGCCTTTTATTTAGGAAGATACACATGAGAGATACAAGGTCAAGATTCATGAATCATCAATAGCTTAGGAGGCATTAGGATTACAGTTGACAATAACAGATTACATGTACCAGTATAAAGGGCACAGTGACCAGTCTACGTCAGGGTCTATCAAACATCTTGATGTTACACTGGCATTAGGTGCAAGGTTTCATACATTCCTTGCTAGAGATCATTTATGTTATATTATAGATAAAGAAAGCAGAGTAAGTTCTAAAGCATAATAAGCATTCTTTAAATCTAATTCCCATGGAAACCCTCTGAGTGGCTTTCGGTTATGTTTCACACACAGCCTTATGTTGAGACTTAAAGACAAGCACAGCCAGAATGCCAGCAGCAGTCATGTTCAGGCCCGGGCTACAATTTCCTGAACCACAAGGAGCGGTTCCCTACAATAATGTACTAATTTTATACAGACGATTTATTGTAGCTCTCTGTGCCCATGTATTTGAAATTTTCTACTTCAATTTCTATAAGTAAATGTGTTTAAAAATTATTTGAAATTTTATTTCAAGTTGTATTAAAGAATGATTATATAGCTGAGTTGCTTATGATTTTGTTTTAAGTATAGTCATTTTCATCCAGAACAGCATCACCTATTAAGACAGTCTGGATAGATATTTGTGTATTTTTTATTAAAAACTCTATTATATCACAAAGCTACTTATTCCATTAGCAAAAGTATAGGCAGATCAATGAATTAAAGATCTATCAAGTTCCTGATGTTGGCCCACTCTATTAAATAACATTGGAAGTTTCTTTCTAGTGATAAGAGAAATATCCTTTTCAAGGTTATAAATAACTATGGAGAATACAATGAAGTTTTTCTTTGTTCTTTAAAAAAAGCATAAGAAATAAGGCTTTTTAGAGAAATAAATATTTCTAATAAATAGAACAGAGAATACTGTCAGTGGTACTTCAAGACCTACAACAGACCTGGTTGTGTTAGAGAAGCCCAATGCATGTTTCTTCTATAAGCAGGAAATATTATAACTTATCCAAGCACCAACATATAACCAATTCACAATAAATTCAAGTAGTGGATGAACTTTAAATAGTCTCCCAGAAGAGCTATTAAATATAGCTCTGCTTTGAAAGGTTAATTATTCCATGAGAAGTCAAAAATATTGATGTAGCATTAAGTTAAATTATCTACTGCATTGGTATTCAGGCATGTTTCAACCACTAAATATTTAAAAACAAATTATTCACAAGTGATCTAAAACCCATGTTTTAGTTTTGTTTTGATATTTATAGTTTACAAAAAAGTATGTGGTGTATACCATAAAAAATGAAAGCCATATAGAATTTGTCTATCTGGCAAATTCTATCTGAAATATAATTTTAGTTAGTTCAATATCAAATATGTTTCACTTAACTTATTGCCTTTCCTAAATTTTTAGAGAAATCATAAACAGTGTATTTCCAATCACAATATTTATTAAAAATTACCTTAAAAGTCTTTGAAACTTGTTTTTATTTTATTGCTTTTTAAAATTTATGATTACACATACACTGTTCAAAATAAAAAGAAATTCCTAAAGTGTACAAAAATTTTTAAAAGTATATTAAATTATAAATTTAATAAATACAATTAGTAAATTACATAAATGTTAATCCATAAACTTAAACTGTTTCTATGATTACAGCCTAAAGAGAATAAAGTCAATGAGATTGTACAAATAATAAGGAAATAAAGCTATGTTTTGAATATCAATGTCTTCATTCATGTCAATATAAAAGAAATATTAGAGAAGCAAACATAGTAACATACAAATGTTCCAAAAATCTCCAAAAGAGAGGTTTCCATTCAGTAAATGGAAAACTGAAGAAATAACTCTCTTAATATTTTTCTTCATTGTTTTATTTCTTATTTATCTACCCTTCATATATTATGCTGCCCTGGCTGGTTTAGCTCAGTGGATTGAGCGTCGGCCTGCGAGCTAAGTGTCGCTGGTTCGATCTTCCAGTCAGGGTACATCAGAGAAGGAAAACTCTGACTCCAAAAAACCTCCGCTGCCTTGCGGCATACCTCTTCTGGGGAAAGGCTAAGGGAGTAAACCCCGACAGAAAATCCGGAGCCGGAGTCCCTAAGGCGGTTTGACGTTGTAGTCAACACCGGCAACTCCTGCGGCGCACCTGAAGCCAAGCTGTATTGACTCCGTCTTTCCCTTGGACCCTTCAGCTGCGAAGAGAGGGGGGGTCTGCTGCATGGGCAACAGCAGACCCTCCATATCACCCCGCCCAGGCTCTGTAGCTTCAGCTCCACTGGAGAGGACACTCCAGCGTCATCGCAAGATGTCGATTCAACACGGGAGGAGACAGATGCCGTGTCACTCCCGAGTCGGACTGCACAGCCATTCTCGGTGGTGCAGATAGACACTTAAGAAGCTACACCATCGTCTCTCGAGACGGACGGCTGCCGACAATCGACAATATATTATGCTATCATGAAGCTTAATTTTTTTTCTCCAATCTCATTTTTATAAAAGTGAAAACTAAAATTTAGAGAAATTAAATAATTTACCCATCTCAGAACTTGTATATAACATCGTGGCTCTTCTTACAACTCAATAACATTGTTCTTCATCAATATACTAGAATAACATTGTCTATGGAGAGGGGATTTTCTCACTCTAACTACATAGTAATAATCTTTAGCAAGTTTTTGCTTCATATAGTTTGGCCTTGGTTTTCTTATCTGTTAAATGGGCAAATTGGATTAGATAAGTTTTAACAATTTATTGTTAAAAGCATTGTGACTTTCTCCATTACTAGTGCATAAGATTATGTAAATCATTGTATAACCTTAGTAGAGAGTTAAAACTATATATTTAATAGTTCATAGATTATCTGATAACTGTTTACAACAGATTTTAGTGTTGCAATGCATATTCAAGATCATTATGCTTTTTTCCTATGGCTACTCACATCTGTGTCACAAATATGGTATTTGACTTCTCAGAAGCTCATTTCATCTTTAGATAAACTACAGAATTCTGATTGTTAGGATTACAGTTTCATATTTAAAATTAGTTCTGTTTCTTGTGGTACGCATTGATTTATTCTATGTTTTCTCTATTGAGTCCATGCAAAAAGGATATAATTCCTATCTCATATAGTAGTCCTGAGTATTTCTTTTCCATTCTATGCAACCCTGTTTATAATTCTTAATATAACATAGATTCTAGACTTTCATCCTCCCTTTTTTTAAATTTCCTTTTGTGAGGTGTTTTAGATGACCTAAAATCTTATTGATATATTGATCCCAGAACTACACACAATATGTTTACCCATAGTCAATAATATATTAAATAATATAAATGAATTTGACAGAGTGTATTACATTAAATTTTTAAAAAATCAGACATTACTTTGAGGAGTTTAATATAATGGTGTTCACCTGCATTTTAATTTAAAACAATTTAAAATTAGATCAAGGTCTAAGGTACAATATGCAAAATGAGTCATAGCTTTAACATTAGGATGTTAAAATGTTCAAAGACTTGTGTTTTGCTTCATTAAAAAAATAGTTTACTACAGGCAGAACTTGTTTTATTGCTCTTCACTTTATTGAACTTCACAGATATATTGATTTACAAAACAAAAACAAGACCCTCCATCAGCAAAACTATTACAGCTCTCATTATTGCAACACTCACTTTATTGCAATGTCTGGAACCTAAGCAGCAATATCTCTGAGGCTTGCCTTTAATAGCATGTTCTCATTTATCTTCCTAATTATTAAAATAATGATAATAGATATGATAGACATTTTTATTTTAAATTTAGGACATTAACACAAGGTTATTAATTTTCCCATCATTGTCTCACATTTTTTGCTTGAAAAATATTTTTAAAAAATTACAGTGTTATTAAACATATTGAATTTCATTTTATTCAATGTCAGAAATGCTTATTAAATGATATATTTAGGAAACAGACTTAACGGGAGTTTAGACAAATCCATATGAATTAACTTTATTAAAATTATTTGCTAATGACAAATTGTGAACCAAGTGACAGTTTAAAGTAAGATTTAAATGTCAAATAATTAAATTACATTATGTCATCTCAAATATATGTTTACTTCAAATAAATGAATATTTATAACTCAGTAAATTTTGATGTGCTGCTTCGTTTGTCAGGAATTTCCCACTGGAAAAAAATAATATTGTTTTAGTTGACTTTTATTACTAAAGCACTATGTAAGAAATTAAACAATTAAATCAAAAAATTTTAATCTAGTTATTTTAATTGTCTTAATACTATAACTCAAGTTGCTGGGTAACAGATTTCATCACATGTTTTAAAACTGACAAAACTATCTGAAAAAAATTAGTATACTACCTGTAGAAAAATTATACCATATAACCAATTGAGAAATAACATGACATGATCAAGAATATGCATGTATTATTTCAGCTACTTTGTTTTTATATAATATTGAACACATTTTAATCTTTTTTAACTAAAGGAAATGTAATAATTGAGATCCTGAGTTGTATACATGTAAAATGACCCTAGGAAATTCTACTGGGGAGAGTCTCAATCCTACAGTTTTTCTTTTTTTAATACTCAATATTATCATAAAATCTATTTTTTCTAACTTGTATCTCCCTACAGGTTAGAGTGAAATTATCCATTCGTTTTTTGAATATATTAAACATTAAATAAGTTTTTTATTTCTTTGATATATGATACTGTCTAGTGAGCTTCCCTGAGTGAATCTCAATGATGAAGATCTCTAGGGTGGTACTCTTAATTGTTTTATCCTGGGGGTTACTAATTTTCAAAAAGTAGGTGCAGATTAGGAAAGGACTAGATGCCAGACATCAAATCAGATTACATCTCTCCATGAAGAGACACAGAAATTGTCTTCTCAAACACAGTATTTAAAGATGCATGGAGAAGTGGCATTGGAATATATAATTAGAAAGAGAGCAAATAATTATAATGATTGAACAATGAATGACAATGTATTAGATATAAACCTTAAAGTTCAATGCGATAGTTTGTAAGAGGAAGTTGAAGCCATGTATTACATTAGATTAAAATAGGACTTTTTTGCTTTTAGCTATGGTGAATTACCTTGAAGTAGACTAACCTTTCTGTCAAAAAGTACAAAAGAACCTATAAAACATGTAAGAAAATTTGAGAAATTAAGATCCAAGAGAAGAGCACAATGACATAAACCCAGTATTCCAAGCATTTATCTCTCATTCTCTCACAATCCCTTTGATACATTTGCCAATTTGATACCTCTCTGGCAAACAGGTTAAAGAGTTGAGCAGATTTTGAAAGTTGAATGGGGTTAGTAGACAAAAAACAGAATGTAGGACTTAGCAAGGAGGAAGGGTTTTGGAAAATACTCCAGATTTTCAGTCAGGTACCCTGAAGTTCTATATCACAGAAGTAAGGAAATATAGAAATACATTGGCCCACACAAAATCTGAAATTTCTCAATAGAAATAAAACCTAGGAATAAGAAAAACTAAATTATAGACCTGTCCTCACAGATTTTAACCCTGCCTTACATGAGCCCAAACACTATTTGGATTAGGATGATCTTCCTTCAGTTAACTGCCTTCAAGAAACAAAAATAATTTATCTCTGGTGGAAGTAACCATCAACTAGAGCCTCAAATTTTATCTATACAATTTTCAAACAGAGTTTGCCCCATTCAAGTAAATATATGACATACCACAGGTGAAACTGAACGACAAAACCAAGAGAACAAGCCTGGATAATAGAAATGAGACCACTGAATGTATCAGACATGAAGTTTAAAATAGCTGTGATTGATATATTTCAGATAATAGAGAATAGTGATTTTAGAAGAAAACTCAAATCTAGAATTCTGGTTTATATATTAGTTATCAGTGTAACAAATTTCCCCAAATTTAGTGTCTTAAAAATGACCTTTTGTTACTTCTCCAAAGTCTATAGGGTTCATTAGGCAATTATTTTGATACGTGACCAGGTTTGCCAGAGGTATGTGATCAGCTAGCTGCTTGGCTGGGGGATGGCTAGCTTAGAATGGTCTCAACTGACATGACAAAACTCTGTGCCATTAGACTAAATAACCCATACTGGTTTCATGGCAGTGGCAGAGTTTGAAGAGAAAAGCAGATGTATGCAAGATCGCTTGAACATAGTTTGAGAACTCTATTATTTCCATTCATTCTATTGGCTAAAACAAGTTTCACAGTCAGCCTGAGTGCAAGTGGTAGGAAAAGAAACTACCTCTTAATGAGAGGAGCTACAAATTCAATTATAGGGTGAGGATATAGGAAGGGATAGAAAATTGGAGCCATTTTTGCAATTGATCTACTACAGTCTTGTGTCTCCATTTACACTCTTGTTCTATGTCCACACATTAGGGTCAACCTGCTTCTAATTAGTGGAAAATCTTCCCAGAGTCTGACAATAAGTTGACTGTCAGTCCAAGCTTTTGCTTTTTCTACTAGGATTCCTCTGTTTTGTGTCTCTATCTCAGGCAACTTGTAAGAGTTGATTTAAATAGGTAGTTTTATATGTTTATTTAATATGAATACATAAGTTCAGTAAATAGAGGAGCAACTTACTTTACAAAAGACAATAAATTTAAACACCTCTCCTTTACTACAGTCATCCAGAGACTGCTATTTTATACTCTAAATGTATACTTAATTTAGGTCATGGTTATATTTACTTTGGAATGTTTGCCATTCTTCCTGTGTTCTTAGCAAACAATTATCTGGTGTTGCGATTCAAGCAATTTTTTTTTTTTGGTCTTTATAATGTACATAACAGAATAAAGGTCAACACAGATGCTTTGCTGTAAAAGATGTAGCCCAAAGGATCAGAGATATAATTGAGTCTAAGAGCACAAATCAGTGTCATGACAGAAAATATTCCCAAGTCCATGGTGTTATCACAGAGACACTACCATTTAATAATCCTTTATTTTCTAATGTCAATCAAGTCTGAAAGTAGATAAATAATCTAAGAAAATAAAACACTGTGAGATGAATAAGGAAACAATTTAATCAACATTTCCCAAAACCTATGAAAATAACTTTTTGGGAAGTAGTTAAAGTTAATTTAAACAAACTGACTTAAAAAAAACAAAATTCCTAGCTATTATTTGAAATTATTTTATTTAAATCAAAAGTTAGCTATTGTAAAATAATTTCTTAAATAATGTAAATCATTACATTTTTAAATAACATTTCTTTTTGATTACTAAATTTGTAGAGTAAATTATCCAAAGAATACTGTACTTTTAATTACATTTTTTTTGCTCATCAATTTGTCTGCTTATATGGGATTAATTTTATTAATCCCTATTAAAAATTTTGTATATATTTATTTTCAGAGAGAGGGGTGGAGAAGAGAAGGAGAAAGAGAGAGAAACATTGATTGGTTTCTTACACACCCCAAATGGGGATCTGGCCTGCAACCCAGGACTGTGCCCTGACCTGGGAATCAAACTGGTAACCTTTCAGGTACCAGGACAGCGCCCGTCCCACTGAGCCACACCAATTAGGGTTTACTTATTTCTTTTTCTATTAAAATATTTCCAAGATATATATATAATTTACAGTAAGTTGTTTTTGGTATTCAAGCACAGTAAAAGGACCATTAGTATTTAATTTTAAAATCCACATTAGATTTACTATCACTGAGAATTCAGAAATCTAGGCAATTTTAATTTTAAATCTGATATATGTTAATGTATAATGCTAATATACTTTGTTATATTGAAAGTAACCTTCAATATAGCTTGGCTAATTACATTTCTTTAATTTATTAACTGTATTTCTAAAGAAAATACATTCAAATTTCTTTTTAGGTATTTTTATACTCTAAATAAAAAACAAAATCTCATGTTTTCCAGAATTTTTCTGGTATCTAATAAATTTTAACTGTATATAGTATCTTTTAAGATTCTTAAGTGTTTCTATGCTGTTAACAAAACATTTCTTTAATATTTTAAATAAAATCACAAATCTATATTAATCACTAAATTATATATTTTAAATTAGAATTAAAAGCTGCTGAATACTTGAATATGCCAACTTGTCTTGAGCATCAGAAAGATACTTCAGTTAGTTATTTCTGTGCTAAATTCTAAACCTTTTAGAATTAAAAAGATCACTAAAAAATAGGAAGACCATCCCATGTGAACTGAGTCTTAGTCACAGGTTATACAGCAAGAAAGCTGCTTGTCAGGAAACTTGTATTCCGATTTATTTTTACTACAGCCTGATTCCTATTTAATTTTACTACAACAAGAATTCTAAGTGATACCAAAGGACTGAGCTCTCAGTTTCTACCCCTTAGAGTCAATCTACATTTTCCCTAAGTTTCATTTGAATCTTCAACCTCATTCCCTGATTATATAGCTATAAATTTTGGCTAATTAGTTACACTTCATTTTCATTTAATTAGCTTTGAGCACAAATTAATGCCTTCTATTTAAATACTCCTTTTCTTTGTACAAGCTTATGTCTTTTATTTTTTCAAATTATTTTGAACTTTTTTTGCCTCATTTAGCTAGCAAGAAATCTTATCTTATTGTACTTTCCTTATACCTTTTCCTGTCTTGTAAGTCTACAACTTTATACTTAGAAATTATCTCCCATTGAATTTCACAGAGATCTTGTGAATTCTGACTCTGCAGGCAATCTCCAATGCTATGTTAGTAACAGAAATAAATATTTACTCAGGGTTGAGACTGAGACTTACCTGTTATTCAAAGCTTGCTGTGTAACAGGTACTCTAGAGAGGATATCCTGACAGAGTGTTAAAACTGTATTTTTTTTCCTCTTTTCCAGTGAAATAATTGTCAGAAAAATATATTGGACTCATTAAAACTCTCCTCCTTAGAATGTTTGAGAAGAAAGAGACGTAATTAAATCCCTGAAAAGCTTTCAAGCCACTAGATAGAGTTGGGGTGAGGGGTGAAGATGTGGAAAAACCTAGGGAATAAATTCATGTTCTGGATCTCTTTGTAGGGGACATTTCTGGAACCAGTTGATGTCTTTATAGATGATGGTTGGAACTAAAACATCTATGTATTGACAGCTGTATCTTTGGTTGGGATGAAGGTCACGTGACCAGGGGAAAATCACAGCACAGTGTTCAAGGGCCTGTCTAATCATGTTATGCCAAAAGCTCAACAGTTACATGTTTCGGCATCAAAATGATATTGAGTGGATTGGCCAGACATCAAGGCTTTCTTTATTTATCTGTAGACATTGAAATGCTTACTTTTGATAGTGGGACAATTCACAGGTTCTGAAGAAAGAGTCGATTGGTTTTTAAGCAATTAATTAGAAAAATAAGAGGAAAGAAGTCCTCTGTGCCTCAAATTTAACAACAAATTAATAGATATTCGAGTTTAATCTAAGAACTTGATATGTTATAAATATGTGTATCTGACTGTTTGAGATGTCAGCTTTGAAAATGTCCAAGCTTGCAGAGAGTTATTATAAGAATTTTTGAGACAAACTGACAGTGTATGCTGGGGAGCAAGATCTCAAATGCTCTGAAGAATAAAAGGTTTGCAGCTGTTTTACGCATTTGAAATTAAGGAGAGGATATAAGGAAGATTACATGAAGGTAGGAAACAAGCTAGATAGGGATTGCACAGAAACAATGGACAGGGGTTGCTTAGGCAAATATAAGGTCTGGATTGTGACCACCCACCATGACCTGCCCATTAGGAATTTATAATAAGATCGGCCTGTAAAGTTACTTTCTATGGAACTCCTTTTTATCCAGAAAGATGACATAGATGTTGGGAATAAAGCTTCTGAAATTTTTTGATGTGGATAATGCATCACAGAAGAAAGGAAACAATAAACAATAGAATGCCCTCCCTCCATCAGACCAATGACTAATCTTGACCCACCACAGGGAAAAGAAATAGGGCAGAAAGTAAAGAAACTTTCCAGAGGGGACTTTTTGAAGTTTTAACACAAGCAGTGCTAATTTAGAGCCCATTTGTTGACATACAATCCATAGCTAGAAAGTGGCCCTTTTCTCCTGGTATTGTGTATTTTTATTTTCTGTATATTAAGATATTTGACATCTTAAAAACCATTTCTTCTGGGTAGTAACTGTGCCTCCTGTGGGTCACCAATTCTTAGAGATAGCAAAGGGCCTAGCTGGGAGCATGTCTTTGATATACAAACTCAGCAACCGAGAACCATACCTCCTCTACCTGGTCTGTGCAAATGTGGGGGCCTTCATCATCCCAGGACTAGGTACCAGGCTACTAAAGATCTGTAGCCTTAACCTGGAGTTATTCAAATTTGCTAGTTCTAAACTGTTGACCCTGCCTTGCCTGGGTTTTTCTGCAGAGACCCCAATAAAGGCCATGACTTAAGCATGGTCTATGCTCCTGCTTCTTCTGCCTTCTGACTTCTGCTAGTGCTATACCCGGCAGTCCTGAGTGGCATGTGTTGACTTCCTTCTTGGGAACTCTGAGAGTAATAAATCTTTTCCTCACAGGCATTGGTCTTGTTTCCTCCTGTGGCTGCACTGACTTTAGTGCACCTTATGCAACATGTAAATTTCTAAAACAACCGCGCTCTCTGCCACAGGTACCTTCACAGTTCTGGCAGCATAGAGGTCAGCATGCCTGCAATGGGAGGTAAGGTATTGTCACTGGGGGAATGGCAGGGACCAACACCAGTCACTGGCATGCTCTGCAGAGTGAAAGTCTTTCGATTTTCCTCAGACACATTCTAGATACTCCCCAAAACATTGATTTCCTGAAATTATGCAGAAGACAATCTAACAATATTTGGGAGTTTAGATTAGGGTGACCTGCTTGGACCTATACTGGCTGGGGAAGAATAAGGACATTCTGATATCAAATGAGTTGATGAATATGTATGCACAGCTCAAGGTGTACTTGGTTCCTGCACTTTTCAAGGGTGAATAAACGTTTTGTTTTGCTTTGACTTTTTAAATATAATTATTAAAAATTGATTTAAGGGAGGTCATGAGTATGAACAGTTTGTTATCTGTTCTCAGTGTCATAAACTCTATAGCCAAGTATTCCCACCATTGTTCAATAAGTGTTTATTATTAAAATGAGATGAAATAAATAGGAACATTTACGACACCATAGAGAAAGTACCTATGGAGGAACTTAGGAAATTTAGCAAAGTTTTCCCAAAACAAAAATTGTGGAGAAAGGAAGAAGTTTTCTTTTGCTAGAAAGAGGTTATAATTACATAGCCCTAAGTTTATTAAAGCACTATTGCTTCACAATGTATGAGTCAGTTAATACTAGGTAATCTTTATTGACTATATGGTAAGCATTAGATTAGGTCATTTAAATTTATCATCCTATTTAATGCTCTCCACAATCTTTTTTTTTTTTTTTTTTTTACAGTGAAAAAAGGTTATGTTTAGAATTAGCCAACCAGACTCAGTTTAGATGGTCCCAGTTTTGTGGGCAACATCTAAAACATCATAGTTGGAAGTCAGTTGAATACATGCCTTCTTCTCTTCCATCAGGTCCAATGAGGCTGTTGACCTTGGTTCTGTCAATGTCATAGAGCTTCTTCACAGCCTGTTTGATCTGGTGCTTGTTGACCTTGATGTTTATAATAAACAGAAGTGTATTGTCTTCTATCTTCTTCACAGTAGTCAGGGGGAACTTGATAGCATAGTAGTTGAGCCTATTTCTCCTGGTGCTCCTCCAAGGATATTTAGGGTGTCTTTGGAGGAACAGTATCTTGGGCCAAAGGAAAGAGGGTGATGTGCAGATCTCCATTTTCTTCTTTGTTCCTGTGGATGCCTCTCAGCACTTTTTTCTTTGCCTTCAAAGCCTTTGTTTTGGGTTTGACTGTGGGAGGGGCAAGGGCTTCCTTCTTTGCTTTCAGCACCACCTTCATGAAAAGTCTCCCAGCAATATTAAGTGTGACTATTGCTACATTCTTTCTGATTTTACAAAGTAAACTATTGACAAGAGAGTGGTTTTAGAATTTTAGTGAGGGGCCTGTGAATAACTATGAATAATTGTGAAGTCTCTAAGATTTTACCCTACTTGCAAGCTAACAAGTCACACTGCCACAGTTTTATAGGTGCTGGCAGAAGACATAAGACTCTCAGGTCAGAGACAAAGGACTTAATTATTTATTGTACATTAAGCAGCATGAGTTTCATGGTTGTGACAGTTTCCTTGCCTCCACATTCCATATGAGCAAAAAAGAGGGATTCATTTGGATGATGTGCACATAATAGGTGTGTGTTACTACTGAGGAAACGTTAACCTAAAGAGCCTGATGTTTTATAATGGACAATAAGATTACCTACCTGGCCTTTAATCTGGACAGATCTTTAGTTCTTATTTTATTGACTTTATTTTTCTTTATTTTATTTTAGTCTTCCCCCAAGGGAGATACTCACTTTATATTCCAAAGCTGTTTATCATGTAAGCATCATTGAAAGATACTCTGAAATATGATATAAAATGACAGTATCTGCTCGCAAGATGTAGAAATAAGAGACTTATTGATATTTGTTTCTAAAAACAATCTACTTCTCATAGTATATCACCTTGCCTCCCAGTGAATTTCCCCATGAATATGCCACTCTATCACTAGCCAGATTAACACCCACTTCTTAATAGTGGAGCTTGGATTTAAATCTGGGCATTCTGATTCTGTTGATTGTAAAAGGATATCAAAAGGAACTAAATAAGTAAAAATCTAGGATACTTTGTGTGCTTGTTATTAACTAACAGAGAAAGAACTCAGACTTCTAGTTTAAAAGGTTAAGAGAAATTAATTAAGTAGGAAAAGAGAATAGAGTGAGCTAGAAGTCAACATCATTTTTTGTTATTTTGATTTCCCTTGGAGTTCTTCAATGCATAAAAAATAAAAACTGCCCTTGCTTGTATGGCTCAGTTAGTTGGAGCTTCATCCCATAAATCAAAAGATTGTAAGTTCAATTCCTGATCAAGGCACATGTCTAGGTTGTGACTTTGGTGCCCAGTCAGGGTGCATACAAAAGGCAACTGATCAATGTTTCTCTCTCGCATTGATGTCCACCCTCCCCCCCCCAAAAAACCAATAAGCATGTCCTCAGATGAGGATAAAAAAGAATCTGGAGCCTTTAGCAAAGTGAAAGTAAGGGCTTTAAAAACAAGTCAAAACTATGTCTTACTGTTAAAGATAAATTTGTTTGACAGCCATAAATTGTGGTATATTACTTTATAAAAGATACATTCATTCATACAACAAATATATATGTAATATGTGCCTTCTTCAAGGTACTAGAAGCCATACTAAACTATTTATTCAAATATGCACTGAAGGGATTCAAATACTGGTTAGTTGATGTCAACCCCACAAATTATTCTAGAAACTTACTCAGTATTCTCGTACATTTAGAGACATTGGCTCATAGTGATTATGAGTGTGGACTGTGGAGTGAGATTGCCTAGATTTAAATCTCAGCTCTATCACCAAATAACTGGGGTTAGCATGATAATAGTCCTCACCATGCTATAAAAGACCAAGGTCACTCAGAAAGATTGCTTCAAGAGAACTAGAGAAAAGGCAAGATAGAGGCTACTATTTTTTGTGTTGGTACTTTATTTCCTAGGCTCTGTTTACCTCCTCATGTTTCATCCCTTACTCTTCCCTGGCTCCCAGGCTGTCACTGGACAACCTCCTGCTCATCTGAGCAGAATTATTCTACGAGTTCTCTGTACCACCTTCCTCACCCCAACTCACTCCCCCCATCCCATCCTCACCACCACAACCAATGTAAGGCTTAGCATGCAATTGCCTGTTCATTGTCCTCCACCACCTACCAAAGTGTATACCCAAGAGAGCAGCTCTTTTTGCTGGCTGATAAGTCATATCGAACAAAGCACTAGGTTGGCATCGTCTTTCTTTGGCAAGGACATTCATTGCCTGTTTGTTGATCTGTAACTTCCTGTATTACGCTCCTGCAATAGGTATGATTCTCCTTCCTCCCACTCATTTTAGACTCGTTTCATTTGACCTAGGATAAAAATAAAACTAACGAATGAATTAAATCTAAATATACAACGATCACCTTTAAAAATAATCTCTATGTCTCGTACTATATTTATTTTGACCTTTATAATTTTGTTATTTTTAGTTTCTTAAATACATTTTCCACTGATTTGACCATTTTATTAGTTTTTTTGAAGAACCACTTTTAACTTTTCAACTCTGCTTTTCTTTTATGAGTCATAATTTATTAATATATTCTTGCATATTTTCATATAATTGTTTTATTTTAATCTAACCATTCTAGAATAGATTTCTGGTAGCTCTTTCAAGATATATATGGTTCTTAGAGCACTTTAAATGACAACAATTTAAACATAGGTAGTTTCTAAACAATGTTAAAAAGAAAGTTTTAAGGAACCTAATGTTCTATTATTCCAATGAGGGCCAGGGCAGGTGGATTGCATACAAGCAAGCATGTTCTTAAGGTGGCTAAGGGTACCAAATTATGGAAGTGAAGGAAAGAGATGAGAACAAAAAAATTTAAGAAGGTGATTCAGAAGAAAAACATTTCCTCTGCTGCAAGGAGACCTACAGCCTTCAGAAACTTTGAGTCTCTGGAGTTGACCCATAGTTTTCTAATGCTGGCTTATTCCTGGGGCTTCTGGTGTGGAGAAGACTTTGCTCCCCACAGAACCACCACTAAAATAGAATCAAACAATTTTCACCTTTGTTACCTGGTCTTTTATAAATATATATATATATTTTTTTTTTTTTTAAAGAAAAAAAGTACTCTGAACACAGCAGTTGTTCTTTAATTCTTTCTTTTTATTTTTTTATTTTTGGTTTTTCAATTACAGTTGTCCCCTTTTCCCCCAATTTCTCTCCCCCACCCAACCCACCCCCTCTCCTACAATCATATCCCTCCCCGTTGTCCATGTCCATGAGTCATTTATACAGGTTCTTTGACTAAACCCTTCCCTTACTTATCCTCCTTCTCTCCCTCTCCCCTCCCCCCTATTGACTGCTATTCTGCTCTTCATTCTATTTAGTTCCTTTGTTTGTGTTGTTCTTTAGTTTCCTGTATTAGGTGATATCATATGGTATTTTTCTTTCTTTACCTGGCTTATTTCACTAAGCATAATTCTCTCTAGTTCCATCCATGTTGTTGCAAATGGCAGGAGTTCCTTCTTTCTTTCTGCTACATAGTATTCCATTGAGTAAATGTACCACAGTTTTTTTATCCACTCATCTACAGATGGGCACTTAGGTTGTTTCCAGCACTTAGCTATTATGAAGAGTGCTGCAATGAACATAGGGGTGCATAAGTTCTTTTGAATTTGTGTTTCAAGATTCTTCAGGTATAATCCTAGTAGTGGAGTCACTGGTTCAAAAGGCAGTTCCATTTTTAATCTTTTGAGGTAATTCCATACTGTTCTCCATAGTGGCTGCACCAGTCTGCATTCCCACCAACAGTGCACTGAGGTTCCCATTTCTCCACATCCTCGCCAGGAATTGTTGTTTGTTGATTTGTTGATGATGGCCATTCTGACTGGTGTAAAATGGTATCTCATTGTGGTTTTTACTTGCATCTCTCTGATGGCCAATGATGTTGAGCATTTTTTCATGTGTCTATGGACCTGTATGTCCTCTTCGGAGAAGTGTTTGTTCAGGTCCCTTGCCCATTTTTTAATTGGGTTGTTTGTTTTCTTGATGTTGAGTCGTATCAGCTCTTTATATATTTTGGAAATCAGTCCCCTGTCTGTGATGTCATTGGCAAATATGTTTTCCCATATGGTTGGTTTCCTTTTCATCTTGCTGATGTTTTCTTTTGCTGAGCAGAACTCCTTAATTTGATGTAATCCCATTTATTTATTTTTTCCTTTATTTCTCTTTCTTTAGGAGATGTATTCGTGAAGAAATTGTTACATGAGAGATCTGGTATTTTCTTGCCTATGTTTTCCTCTAGGACTTTTATGGTGTCACGGCTTACATTTAAGCCTTTGATCCATCTTGAGTTTATTCTCGTGTGTGGTGTAAGTTGATGGTCTAGTTTCATTTTTTTGCAGGTCCCTATCCAGTTCTCCCAGCACCATTTGTTAAAGAGGCTCTTCTCACTCCATTTCATGTTCCTTCCTCCTTTATCAAATATTAGTTGACCATAGAGGCCTGGGTTTATTTCTGGACTCTCTATTCTGTTCCACTGATCTGTATGTCTGTTCTTATGCCAGTACCAGACTGTTTTGATCACAGTGGCTTTGTAGTATTGTTTGATATCTGGTGTTGTGATTCCTCCTGCTGTGTTCTTCTGTCTCAAGATTGCTTTTGCTATTCGGGGTCTTTTTTGGTTCCATATGAATTTTTGGAGTATTTGTTCTAGGTCTGTGAAATATGTCATTGGTATTTTAATAGGGATTGCATTGAATCTGTAAATTGCTTTGGGTAGTATGGCCATTTTGATGATGTTGATTCTTCCCATCCAAGAACATGGTATTTGCTTCCATTTATTTGTATCTTCCTTAATTTCTTTCTTCAATGTTATGTAATTTTCAGAGTACAGGTATTTTATCTCTTTGGTTAAGTTTATTCCTAAGTACTTTATTTTTCTTGTTGCTATAGTAAATGGTATTTTCTCTTCTGTCTCTGTCTCTGATATTTTATTGTTGGTGTACAGAAATGCCTTAGATTTCTGTATTGTTCTTTAATTCTTTGTGGATTAAAAAAAAGAGAGAGAGAAAAACACTGTTGTTGTTTTTTTCCAGTTTTTTTAGTGTCTTCACTTGTTCTGAAGTTTGGATTTAGATATGTTTTACATTTCATGTGCTTTAAATCTGAAAACATGCATTGTATTTCTATGTATTTTCTGATGTTTTCTCATATATATATATATGAATATAAGGGGGGACCCAAAAACAAAATTCATTAAATATTGTATATTTTATATGTTTAAACTTCATTCACCTTCAAAGTACTCTCTATTTGATGCAATACACCTATCCAGTCACTTTTTTTTCCATTGCTCAAAACAGTTTTTTAACTCCTCAATTTTGATATCTTTTAGTGCTTCTGCCATTATTTTCTGTCTGTTTTCCACCTCTTCTACATTGGCAAATGCAAAATGTTTTCTTTGAGGAATTTTTTCCTCCAGAAAAACAAAAACAAAAACAAAAAAAGTTTGCTCTGAGCAGGATCTTGTAAATAGGGAAGGTGGGGAATGTAGGTCATGCCATTTTGGGTCAAAAACTGTTGAACACTCAGCTTGGTGTGGGCAGGTGTGCTCACAAGTCATTCATCATGAAATGGGCAAATGTGTTTAAGGAGTCTTAAAAAATATTTGCTAAAGCCAAAAGCAGACTTTCAGATCAATGCCAGCTGGTACACTGATACAGATGGGTTCCTAGAACACTCACTTAGTGGAGAAAGCCTGTACTACAAGGGGTCCACCCTCCAGAAGATAATTATGTTAGTTTGTTTTTTTTGTCCCTCCAGTATATCTGTTTATTTTAAAGCCTCCTACTGAAGTGTATGTTCATATATACATATGTATAGAATTACGTATAGGTAATGTGTATAAGAAGAATGAATGTCATATGCATATATTAAGATACAGGTAAGAATAAAATCAAAAGTGAAGTATGGATTATAACATATAAAGGGATAAAGATGTTCTTCTCTATATTATAAAACACAAACAGAAGGGACATATCAGTTTCTGAAGTGATATACATCTAGTGATATAGGTCAATATATTTTACAATGTAGCTCCATATGGCAAGGACGGATTCTGAATACTATAATTTATGTCTGATAAGGTAGTTCTAACTTATACAAACTATCTTTCAAAATATTACATGTAACAACTTCCTGTCAGTCCAGAGATACAGTTTGCTAAGATCTCAAGCAAGAAACACAGGGAAATGATTTAAAATTACCAAGCTTATCATTGGCACACAGAAACGTGAGAAGGAAGAGGAATACACTTAATCAGCCTCCCAGAAAAGAAACCCCATTTCTCATAGATGTTGTACAAAATGGGCTTAACTAAAGCAACAGAAAATGTTGTTTAGCAGTCCTCAAAACAGCAACCTTAATGGAATAACTTCTAAATAAGATTTTGAGTGCTTTGGTTTGATGATAATTAAGCTCTTTGCTTAGAAGGAATTCAAGTCATCTTCAGCTAATGTAGCACTCTCAAGCCCACTTTCCCTGAACCAGGAAAGGAGTAGGCTGCTCCACCCTTAAAGTGAATAACACAAGAGCAGTAAAAAAGAGAAAAAAAGGAGGAGGAGGAGGAGAAGGGGAGGGAAAGAAAGAAATAAAAAGAAAAAAAGAAAAGAAAGAAAGTAAGTGTTGGTGTGTGTGTGAGTGCAGTTGATGACTAGTGATTGTGCAGTGGGTTTTACAATCTTTTTCCTCAAAAAGCAATGATAAATAGATAGCAGACATCAGTGCTTCCTGGGCTTGTCTTTCAATCTATCTGTATGCACATATTGGAAGAGAGATGGAGACCTCTCCCCTTCTTTCTATACTTATATTTATATCAGTTTTTCCCCTCATGAACTCTAGAAAACCAGATTATTTAAAAGTAATGTGATGTAGTTTCCCTAAAAAATTAAGAAAATATTTTAAAGAACTCGTGGCTCTGTAAAGTTGGATCTCTAAATCCTACATTTAAAATCTATAAATAAATAAATAAATAAATAAATAAATAAATAAATAAATAAATAAATAAACAAATATCTTCTCAGTCATGTATATTCTTACAAGAGAACTTTAATGACTTAAAAGAGTATATAGATAGTAAGGTGACAGTTAACTAAGTTTTCAAGGCATTGACAAAGCACAGAAAATTGTTCAATCTTTTAGGATTTAGGATCCAAGAGTATACAAGGTAACCATGAAATACTAAATACAAGAGAAAGTGTCTAATTGGTAATGTTTAAAAATAAAATTATATATGCTTCCATTTATTTGTATCTTCCTTAATTTCTTTCTTCAGTGTTATGTAGTTTTCTGAGTACAGGTCTTTTACCTCTTTGGTTAAATTTATTCCTACGTACTTTATCACAGTGCTATATACAATAGCCAAGTGCTGGAAACAGCCTAAGTGCACATCTGTGGATGAGTGGATCAAAAAACTGTGGTACATTTACACAATGGAATACCATGCAGCAAAAACAAAGAAGAAACTCCTGCCGTTTGCGATAACATGGATGAAACTAGAGAGAATTATGCTTAGCGAAATAAGCCAGGCAACAACAACAACAACAAAAAAGCACGATATCACGTAATACAGTAAACTAACGAATAACACAAACAAATGAGCAAAACTGAACCAGAGGCAAGTAAACAAAGAACAGAGTAACAGTTTCCAGGAGGGGGGAGAGAATGGGGATAAGTAGGGGGAGGGTCTAGTCAAAGAACATGTATAAATGACCCATGGACATGGACAACAGGGTGGGGACTGACTGTGGGAGAGGGGGTGGGCAGGGTGGGAGGAAGCAATGGGAAAAAAGTGGGACAACTGTCATAGAAAAACAATAAATAAATTAATTTTTTTTTAAAAAGCTAATGAGAAATACTTGTCTCTAACTTAGAAAAGGTAAATAGATTTTAATTATATGACATGAACTCTCCTTTAGGGAATTTTTCATATTTTATCAAGGTAGGAACTCAACTCTTCATACTTCTTTAAGTAATTCGAGAATACATCACTTCTGCAGTAAGAATTATAGCTTCCATTATGACATTTTTTTTAATGGATGAGGATATAGAATCACATATTTTAAAGGAAAGATTCTAATTATCTTTCATTGTTTTGTTTTATTTTTCTTCTGCAATTGCCTCTTGTCCCAGTTTTCTTCAGAACTTCTGTAAACAGAATAGACTGACTTGGTAAGTCAGTCAGACTATTCTAGCATTTGTTTCTTTTGGTGGGACAAGAACAGTTTTAAAAGGAACAGTGTACTTTTTTTTTCATTGAGTAAACATAGAGTAGTTGGCCATGGTTGTGACTAGACCATAGTACATTGGTTTCAAGAACTCTAGTTGCACTTTTGCATAAAGAAAATTTTGGCACAGAATTGACAGTGATCATTGACTTCTGTGTGAACATCAAGTGGTTGGCAGAAAATGTGCAAAGCAGAGATCAGCATATAGTGCAGGTCGGGCAAACATCTGTCTCTGCTAAAGACATAGTATGTTCTGATGAACTGCGGCAGACTGAGAATGTCAACAACATCCCCCAGGAGTTAGAAATCTGGCAAAACTTACATGATCTCTGTCCTGGATTGTGGGAAAAAAAATGTTGTGATGATTTCTAAATTGTCTCAAATCCTCAATTACATGTACCATTCTTTTTTGTTTGTTTGTTTGTTTTTCTTTTCCTCA
The DNA here is from genome assembly GCF_987537825.1 of Furipterus horrens. NCBI lineage: Eukaryota > Metazoa > Chordata > Mammalia > Chiroptera > Furipteridae > Furipterus > Furipterus horrens. The sequence goes on along the minus strand of NW_028327175.1, from coordinate 54,481,890 downwards.
AGTTTAAGAGGAAAACAGAAATACTACCAAAATAAAAGGATCACAAATTGGGAGTGAGTCATGTTGACATAATGTAATTTTCCTTCTGGTTCTTAACATGAAGCATTGAAATGATGCCCAGTTTCCCAAACTGCAGAAACAACACAGAATAGTGTTATCAGTATGGAACTGACACACAGATAGTCAAACAAACATGGACCTTTATTTGTTTAACCAATTGCATATTATGCAAAAATATGAGCTCTTTTGGTTCTTTTTATAAAATTTGGGGGGAGGTATATTGGTTGATAACATTATATGTATTGTTTTCTTATAACTGTTGTTGCATTTTCTTCCAATGTTTCATAAAGCAAGAATAAAACTGAAGCCAAAAATTCAATCTTGATTATCAGAAAACATAAGGAGCCCATATTCTAATAACAACAATGTAAACTACCACTTGTTTAGATCAAAATTTATGCCAGACATCATGCTAATCAATTTTATTTATCACTTATGTGTTATTTAAATTTAGAGATGAAAAAAATTGGCCTTCAGAGAGATTAACTAACAGGCAAGGTCATTGCTGGGAAGTGCCAGAGCCACAATGATTATCTTTTATTTCTGTCTGACTTCAATGTCTGTGATCAGACAGTATCGCAGCTTTCAGTAAATTCATATGCATTTCAATAAATATTGTCACAGAAGGAGCCAGTGAAGGGCCCTCTGAAACAGGACTTATTTTTGTGGTACAACACAAAAAGAATTTCTTATGGCTAGGCTTTCTGCATTTAACTGCATACTGGTGTTAAGAGTCATTCCTGAAACATACGCAAATCAATATAAAAGTAAGTAAAGCAGAAGTTACAAATATTTTTTTTCTAAAATGACTATTAGATCGTTGTCGGCAGCCGTCCATCTCCAGAGACGATGGTGTAGCTTCTTAAGAGTCTATCTGCACCGCCGAGAATGGCGGTGCAGTCCAACTCGGGAGTGACACGGTATCTGTCTCCTCCCGTGTTGAATCGACATCTTGCGATGACGCTGGAGTGTCCTCTCCAGTGAAGCTGAAGCTACAGAGCCTGGGCAGTGTGATATGGAGGGTCTGCTGTTGCCCATGCAGCAGACCCCCCCTCTCTTCGCAGCTGAAGGGTCCAAGGGAAAGACGGAGTCAATACAGCTTGGGTTCAGGTGCGCCGCAGGAGTTGCCGGTGTTGACTACAACGTCAAACCGCCTTAGGGACTCCGGCTCCGGATTTTCTGTCGGGGTTTACTCCCTTAGCCTCTCCCCTGAAGAGGTATGCCGCAAGGCAGCGGAGGTTTTTTGGAGTCAGAGTTTTCCTTCTCTGATGTGCCCTGACTGGAAGATCGAACCAGCGACACTTAGCTCGCAGGCCGACGCTCAATCCACTGAGCCAAACCAGCCAGAAAATGACTATTAGATATACTTCTAAAAAAAAGACTAAATTTGTTTTTATACTTTCTTGGTTATTAAGTGTTTAAAGAATACACAGCTAGAAGGCTCTGAGTCAGTATAATATAATATGTGAACAGGAAGCCCTGGTGCTCTTTTTGTATATGGATGCCTGGAAGCATTTCTAATTCTCAAGATTATGTGTATTAATTACTGTTCATTTGTGTTGTGTACCTTTTTTATAATGTCAATATTTGTGAAATTTTTGTTTATTATATGTTAATGTTTATTTTATCCAAACATATTCTTCATTGGTTCAAGGCCCTAAGTTTTTTATTTTTATTTTTATTTTTAATTTTTTAAATATGAAGTCCTATAATTCTAAAACTGTGTTCAAAGTAAATATACAGATGTCAGAATATTTCAAATAAAGGATGCAAAATTTCATACTCTGATTTCCAACAAATGTGAAGGGAGCAGCCTAATATGAAGCAATGAATGACTTTGGGAGCAGCCTAATTTGAGAGCATTTGAAATGTCAGTTCACGGTCTTCCTCCCTAGTCTGAAAGTGTGCCCATGTCAAACTGTTTTCTTGATATGCCACATCAAAATGAAATATTAGAAAAGTGGTACTGCTGTACTTAATTTACCAATAATCTCGCTGATTTAAATTAGGAATGTGATACAACACAAAAATACCTTCTCATACAAAATATTGTTTATATTTTAATTTTTACTCTCAAACTATAAAATGCATGTTTCAATGCATTTTAAACTTTTTTCTAATTAAATAAAAATGATTTGATTTAATTTCTATTTCTGTAGTTATAAAGTTTACCAAAAAGTATATTTTTTAAATTATTTTTTAGAGATATGCCATTTTCTGTGTAATTTATTTGAAATAGTACTACTCTCCCCTGATATTATTCTTTCTCTATGTTATAAATTGAAAATGATCCTGAGGAAGGCTCTTGTGGTAGACAGGATGCTCTATTGACCTCCTAATTTTGACTTTCTGTATACATGCCCTGTATAATCTCTTCACCTTAAGGGGTGGTAAGCCCAGCAGATATGATAGGATATTGCTCCCACAAAAAGGTTATATAGAGAAAGTGAAGGGATTTTGCAGATGTAATTAAGATCTTTAAACAGTTGACTTTAACCAAAAGGGAGATTATCTTGGTAGTTTTTACCTAATCATAAAGTCCACTTAAATAATCTTTAGCTGTCAGAGACAGAAATGGTTTGAAATAGCAGAATCCTTTTCTTCTTGGTCTTGAAACAGTAAACTGCTTAATTGTGGAGGGACAAGGAACAGTGGGTGGCCATAAGAGCTGCAGGCCTCAGTCCTACAGCCTCAAGGAACTCAGTCCTGTCAAAAGCCAATAAGCTTGGACAAAACCCTAAAGCTCTAAATGAAATTACCACCCCAGCTGACAACTAGATTTCAGCTTTGTGAGACCTTGATCAGAAGACCTAGATAGCCCATAATCAGGTTCTAACCCACGGAAAGGGTAAGATGATAAATTTGTGTTGATTCTAATCAGTAAATTTGTGGTCATTTGTTACACAGCATAGAAAAGTGGTAGACCAAGCTACAACTATTTTCTCTGGCGCTAAACCATAAAAATTTATTGCGTTCTTGCAGGGAGAAAATAATCACAGATGAACTTTCACTCTCCTGTATTGTCATTAAACACAGCCATGTTTTTCACCTTCAGTGGTACTTATTCTTCTGTAGTTCAAACAGTACAATTAAATAATTGAAATTTTTATTCCCAATCAAGCCTCAAAGCAAAAAAAATAAAATACTTTAAAAAAATGTTTAAATGACCATAAAATCAGTGGTTGGAAGCCAATAATATATTTTAGTTCTCTATCCAGTAATTTTTGACTGAGAGGCTCATCTAGTTTAGCTAAAGAGGCAGGGTAAGTATGATAAGGATTAGCTAGTTTGAATAATTTTGGCAGGCTCTAGGGCATGTGATGGGTCCCAAGCTGTCTGATACTCGGCTCTTGGGTGACAGAGCAGGGGAATAGTAGTCCTGGGTGCAAGAGCTCCATAAAGGAAGTGGTTGGGTGCCTGGACTCTGAGCTCATTTGCATATGAAAGATGTGCTTGTGAATCCTTCACTCTCTCTAGCAGTCCCTCCAGAATCAAGAAGATTCCAAAGGGGCCAAGCATCAGATACGAAAAACTAGAAAACATGGTTATTATATGCACTCAGTGCAGGAGAAAGATAAGGCCTGATTCTAGGTGATGAAGAAGTACAGATGAATTCCTTGAAAGATACAGTCCTCTCCCTGAAAACTTTTTTTAACCAGTTGAAGCTTCTGGTAACTGTACTTTCAAACAAACAAACAAAAAAAACTTAATGGCAAAATACAACCAGAGGCAAATGAGTACTTTCAAATATATAGAAATAATAGAAGTTTCTATCCCTTAATTATTCTTGCTTAGTGTATAAAGCATGGGGTTCATCCAAATATAAGGCTCAACTTTATTTTTGTTCCTCATGATATATTCTGATTATAAAAGGAGTATAAATTTAATTGGCACATATTGCTTTTTTATTTATTTATTTTTTGCCTCAAAGCATAGTGCTGAACTGTTACTTTTATAGAATATTTATTTCATATGTTTTGGGGTAAAAAATATAATATACTAAAAAAATTTGTAACTGTCCTTAAAATGGTGTAACTTAAAAAAAGGTTATAATTAATCATGATAAACTGATCCCTAATTTGAAATGTTTGCTAAATTACAAGATAGCAAAATCTGCAACATTTATATTTTAATAAAGTCTGCCTAAAAAGGGATGATTATCAATATTTACCTCACTGTGGCTTGTGTCACATATGTTACAGTATTTATTTACAACTCAATCTTGCACTGACCTCCTTCTAGCTCCTTCTTCTTAATACCTAAAACCATTCTTGCAGTTGTCTAAGATGGCAGTTTCTAGATGCTGATTACTTTCTGAGACAAATAATATCAAAATGTGGTGTGAAATAGGCTGCTTTGGTATCAAAACCTTTTTATGACTGTAATTGCTGCAGTTAGTACCTTATCTAAAAACATCTACCTGCAGTCCCTGAGTGCCTCATGGAATGAACGGCGTGGGATGAAAGTATTCTCTTCAGAAGTGTCCACTCCATCTCTGTCTCACCTCCTGTGAGATTTTGGGATCCCTATTTGCTACTTACTAATTCCCCTTGAATAGTAACATTTACATTTTATTTTCATTTTTCCTGATATTCAGCAAACATTTGAAGTGTTCGGTTTTAGATTTTTTTTCCCCAGCTTTTCTTAGCATGGTCAGACCTCTCTTTCTAAATTTTCTGAATGCATAAACAGTTCCAAAATGAGTAAACATTCTTTAGATAATTATAATAGGCTAAAATTTTTCTGTTGCTGTCACTGATATTTTTCTAGAATTCTACAGTGGTCTTACATTCTGCTTGTGTTTTCTCTTTTGAGCCTTCCATCTATTTAGCAAGAAGGTAGTTTGGTTACCAAAGCTATCATATAGTATCCATTTTATTAATTCCCCTTTATTTCATATTGTTTCCATAAAATCTTTCAGAAGCATACATATATCCACAGTCACGTACCCATAGGTGTGAAAGACACATTCATAGGAGTTTTCTCCTACCTGCTTAACAAAATGATCAACCATATTTTATCAAATATAAATGTAAGTTCTCTTTAAAATATATATATTTAATAGTTATAATTATCAGCTCCTACCAATTCTCTCCACCCATCCCTACCCTTATCCTAACCCTGGTTCAGACTTCTTTGGGATGGATAAGGATGCTGATTTCACAGAAAAATGATTAATTTAATTATGTTAACACATGTGCTTATGAATTATCTTCATTGTTAGCTATTTGGAAACAATGAACACATTTTTTTAGGGTTATTTATTCTGTGCAAGGCACTGAAATGGGCACCATGAGGAAGGGATATACTCTTGGTTGACTTAGTTCCTCACAGCTACCCATGAAACATACAGGTTTGCTGTTGTGGAGAGAGGAGGGGAATTTGGGACAGAAACTTTAGGGTCAAAGCAGTTCTGAAACTTTCTACTTAAAAAAAAAAAGACATTTAATTCATACGTAATAATGTATATACTGACTTAACTGGCTCATGAAAATTTCTCCTCTGCTCTCATAATTAAATTCCTTTATACCACCTCTAATGCCCCCTGTGCATCTGGGAAATATGAACAAAAGAGAACTAAAAAAACTTTAACACTCAGTTTTGCTTTTATTTCTCCATCAGGACATACTCTGTTGTAGAGAGTTGGTAATCATTCCCTCAGTAACCTACACAGAGGAAAAGCATTCTTCAAACTACTTCTGAGATCAAAAAGCAACTTCACTGTATTTTCACCATATGTTAACACGTTATCTGGATATTGTGCTGTTACCCTGCTCCCAATGGGAGGATCCCAATTCTGCCCTTCCATGTAAAACACTACATTTGGTAACTTATTTACTAATTCATTCAAACATTACATTTTGAATGTCCTGGGATCGCCAAGCAAGCAGTATAAACAAGGTCATAATTTTAATGCAACCTTCTTGAAAGTGAGGGACAATAATTTTTTAAACAAATAAATGAGTGAACAAAATTAAAGTTTTTCAAATAAATATATCAGATAAGGGCAAATTATTTGTAGAAAATTTAAACAAAGTGATGTGAGAGTGTGACAAGGTAGTTACTTCTAAATGGGTGGGAAGAGAAGTCTCTCTGAGTGAATGATACTTTATCTGGGACCTGAATGTTAAGAAGCAGCCATCCTGTAACTTCTGAGTAAGATCATTCTAAGCAGAGGGTAAGGCTCATGCAAAGGTTCTAAGATAGAGTGAGTTTATTATCTTTTAGAATGGAAATAAATTAGCATCCTTATGAGAAGGATGCTAATCCCATTGTGGGGGCCACATCCTCAAAATCTCACCTAAAGCTAATTACCTTCCAAAGTTTTCATCTCCTAATACCATCATAATGGGAGTTAGGACTTTAATATGTGAATCTGAGAGGGACATGATCATCTAATCCATAACAGATACCTTTCAGGTTATTTACATGTATGTCTGTATGGTGAAATGTCTATTGATAATGGTAGAATATTATACTGTGCATTTCTCTGAAACTCCATATTCAGTGACATTCTGCTGATAACTTGAGATCAGTCAAAGTGAGAGTATTTAAACCATAGACTTTGCAAAATGCTAAAAGCTAGGATCCTTCCCACCCAACCCCCTAGAAAACCCTGGGCCAAAGGAGGTTCTGTTTGTTTTGGGAATGAAACATACTGCTGGTTACTTATATGCTGATACTTGTAGACTAATTCCCAGGCTTACTGTTTTAATTCTGTTAAGATAAAATATGTCTCTAAAGATAGGATTCTTGAGAGATAAAAACATTGTAGAGGAGGGTATTATCACAAAAGCAGTGCTTTTAAGAGGGTAAGAGTGGATTGAATCCAGAACCCAATGAAAAAGAAAATTGGCCTGAGATAAGTAGGAGACATCCATAGTGACATCGAGAAGGCGGATGCAAGTTTTGTACAGGAGGTAATAAGAACATCACTTCTTCCTTTGCCAGAGGGAGAAGATATCCCTGCCAAGACCATATTTGAGAAAGAAGTATCACTTTACCTAGTTACAGCTGCCATATCTGCCCCCAACTGGATCACAATGTCCAACAATTTGCTCACCTTTATATTTCCTCATTACACCAGATCTCCAGAGGTAAAACTATTCACACTTTTTGAAAGTTAGATAATTCTTAGAAATAAAATACTAACCCAAACATATTTACCTACACTGTTAATAAAATTAATCTCTGAAATTATATGCTAGTCACAGGTCTTACAAACCCTTGAAACATACATTAGATATAAACTCATGACAAATTTTCCTCAAGTTCATATAAATCCAAAATTACTGTCAATATTTATAAGTGGAATGTTAAGCCCTTGATACAGTCAATGCTAAGAAATTTAATTGTAATGTAGAGCACTCAATAAAACACACTAGTTTTAATACCTAAATATAAGAATTAAGACCTGTTAAGTCTGAAAGGGAGCAATCTTCAGTCACTATGTGGTCACTGAGAGGACAGGTAATTTCTCAAGTAATAAACCTCCAAATTCCTTAGAGTTTAAGCATGTTAAGTGGAAGTGGCTGTCAGATGAGAATAGTTCAGTTGGGCTCAGGGAAGCTGAAAAACATTTTCTATTTTATTAAATTGCTTCCTCTTGCTGATAATCAGAACTCAATTTGGATATTGTGATTTTATGATTGTGATATTTCCAGATCACACGCAAAATAATCAACATAGTCCAAATTGATTTTGAACTACTAGACTAGAGTAAGTCTTTTCACATAACTTGAATGATTTCATTTCTTCCTACTTTAATACTCTTAAAAAGTATCAGTTCTCTGAGGAGAGGATTTTTAAAACTTATCCTACATAACAGATACCATGACACAAGTTTCTAAGGAAGAAACTCATAAATCAAATAAGGTATTCCAGTAGATTGATTACAGTTTTTAACTTAGAGGCTCATCCAGTTTAGCTGAGCAGAAGAATATATATATATCAGGAAAGGAGGCATAAACTCACAAATATTAAGTATAAGCTATATAATCAGGTTAGGTCTTATGCAGAAACAGTGTTCTTGGTTTAAAATATTTTTCTATGTTAAGGGCACGAGTTTTTACTCTTTCTTTCCAAGACAATTAGTATTAACCTGACTTACCTATATTCTGTATGTCAGCTGAGTTCTCCACTCACTGCCTGTAGGCTTCTTCACAAAGTTTGCCCTATAGTGAGGGAGATGGAGAATTCAAGATAAAGAAAGATAAGTGTAGATTATGAAAAATTCAAGGAAGGAAATAAACAAGGGCTTGTAATTAAAAAAGGGACCTGAGTGGGATAAGGTGGGGATGAGTGATGGGGATGATCAGTCCTACTTTAGATATAGGGATTCTAAGGAATCATCAATTTAGAGTTGGAAAATGAGTAATGCAGCAAAGATATAAAGTGGGAAGAATGTTGATTTAATAATCGTAACAGTGACTTAATCAGACCGTCCAGCTTACTGAGAGCCTGTATCAGGAAAGAACATTATCCAGTCATTTATCTTCTCCTTAGTGCTGGGCAGTGAGTGAGGTGTCCCAGGAAGGGAAGTCCCATGTTTTCATTTTAATTCTTTTTTTTTTCTCTTTATATCAATTACCTGATTTTTTTAATTATTGTTTTTCATTACAGTTGTCCACTTCTCCCCCATTGCTCCCCCCAACCCAGCCCACCCCTTCTCCCACCATCATATCCCACCTCGTTTTCCATGTTCATGAGTCATTTATACATGTTCTTTGATTAAACCCTTCCTTACTTATCCCCCTTCTCTCCCCCTCCCCTCCCCCTTGATAACTGTCATTCTGTTCCTTGTTCAATTTTGTTAATTTATTTGTGTTGTTCCTCAGACTCCTGTATTAGGTGATATCATATGGTGTTTTTCTTTCATTGCCTGGCTTATTTCAGTAAGCATAACTTTCTCTAGTTCTATCCATGTTGTCACAAATGGCAGGAGTTCTTTCTTTCTGCTGCATAGTACTCCATTGTGTAAATGTACCACAGTTTTTTGATCCACTCATTGACAGATGGACACTTAGGCTGTTTCCAGCACTTAGCTATTGTAAACAGTGCTGCTATGAACATAGGGGTGCATAAGTTCTTTTGAATTGGGGTTTCAGGATTTTTTTAGTATAATCCTAGTGGTGGAATTGCCATTCAAAAGGCAGTTAAATTTTTAGTTTTTTGAGGAAATTCCATACTGTTTTCCATAGTGGCTGCACCAGTCTGCATTCCCACCAAAAGTGCACTAGGGTTCCCGTTTCTCTACATCCTCACCAGCACTTGTTGTTTGTTGATTTGTTGATGATGGCCATTCTGACAGGTGTAAAGTGGTATCTCATTATGGTTTTTATTTGCATCTCTCTGATGGTTAGTGATGTTGAGCATTCTTTCATGTGACTATGGACCCTCTGTGTATCCTCCTTGGAGAATTGTTTGTTCAGGTCTTTTGCCCATTTTTTTAATTGGGCTGTCTGTCTTCTTGGTGTTGAGATGTGTAAGTTCTTTATATATTTTGGATATCAAACCCTTGTCTGAGGTATTACTGGCAAATATGTTTTCCCGTACTGTTGGTTCCCTTTTCATCTTGCTGACATTTTCTTTTGCTGAGCAGAAACTTTTTAGTTTGATGTAGTCCCATTTGTTTATTTTTTCCTTTATTTCCCTTGCCTTAGGAGATGTATCAGTGAAAATATTGTTATGTAGGATATCTGGAATTTTCTTGCCTATGTTTTCCTCTAGGACTTTTATGGTGTCACAGCTTATATTTCAGTCTTTGATCCATCTTGAGTTTATTCTGGTGTGTGGTGTAAGTTGGTGATCTAGTTTCATTTTTTTGCATGTCCCTGTCCAGTTCTCCCAGCACCATTTATTGAAGGGCTCTTCTTACTCCATTTTGTGTTCCTTCCTCCTTTTTTAAATATTAGTTGACCGTATAGTCCTGGGTTTATTTCTGGGCTCTCTATTCTGTTCCATTGATGTCTGATATTTTGATTCCTCCTGCTGTGTTCTTCTGTCTCAAGATTGTTTTGGCTATTTGGGGTCTTTTTTGGTTCCATATAAATTTTTGAAGTGTTTGATCTTGGTCTGTGTAATGTGTCATTGGTATTTTAATAGCGATTGCATTGAATCTGTAAATTGCTTTGGATAGTATGGACATTTTACTGATGTTGATTCTTCCCATCTAAGAACATGGTATTTGCTTCCATTTATTTGTATCTTCCTTAATTTCTTTCTTCAGTGTTATAGTTTTCCAAGTACAGGTATTTTATCTCTTTGGTTAAGTTTATTCCTAGGTACTTTTTCTTGTTGCTATAGTAAATGAGATGTTTTTGTTTGTTTCTATCTCTGATATTTTATTGTTGGTGTACAGAAATGCCTTAGATTTCTGTATATTTACTTTATACCCTGTTATTTTGCCAAATTCACTTATTATTTTGAGTAGTTTTTTAGTGGGGTCTATAGAGTTTTCTGTGTATACTATCATATCATCTGCAAAAAATGACAGTTTTACTTCCTCTTTCCCAATTTGGATTCCTTTATTTCTTTTTCTTGTCTGATTGCTGTGGCTAGGACTTCCAACACTGTGTTGAATAAGAGTAGAGAGAGTGGACATTCTTGTCTTGTTCCTGATCTCAGGGGGAATGCTTTCAGTTTTTGTCCATTGAGTATGATGTTGGCTTCAGGTTTCTCATATAGCCTTAATTATATTGAGAAATGCTCCATTTCCATTTCCATTTTTTTCTGAGTATTTTCATCATAAATGGGTGTTGCACTTTATCAAATGCTATTTCTTTATCTATTGATATGATCATGTGATTTTTGTCTTTCATTTTGTTTAAGTGGTGTGTTATATTTCTTGATTTGTGAATATTAAACAATCCTTAATTTCTGGGATGAATTCCACTTGATCGTGGTGTATGAACTTTTAAATGTGTCACTGGATCCTGTTTGCCAATATTTTGTTGAGGATATTAGCATCTATGTTCATCAGTGATATTGGCCTGTGGTTTTCTTTCTTTGCTGTGTCTTGATCTGGTTTGGGAATTAGGGTAATACTGGCTTCATAGACAGAATTTGAGATTTTTCCCTCTTCTTGGATTTTTTGGAATAGTTTGAGAAGAGTGAGAGTTAGCTCTTCCATAAATGTTTTGTAAAATTTGCTCATGAATCCATCCAGTCCAGGGCTTTTGTGTGCCAGGAGATTTTTGATTAACATTTCAATTTCACTCTTTGTTATCAGTCTGTTCAGGCTTTTTACTTCTTCTTGATTCTGTTTTGGAAGATTATATGATTCTAGAAATTTGTCCACTTCATCTAGGTTGTCAAGTTTCTTGCCATACCGTTGTTTGTAATAATTTCTAACAATCTTATATTTCTGTGATCTCCATCATGATTTCTCCTCATTCATTTTTTATTTTGTTTATTTGGGTCTTCTCTCTCTTCTTTTCTTGATGAGCCTGGCTAAAGGCTTATTGATTTTGTTTATTTTTTCAAAGAACCAGCTCCTACTTTTGTTGATTTTCTGAATTGTTTTTTAAGTCTCTATGTCATTTAATTCTACTCTGATCTTGATGATTTCCTTCCTTCTACTTGCTCTGGGCTTTGCTTGTTGTGCTTCCTCTAGTTCTTGTAGCTGTAGGATTAAATTTTTTTTTTTTTTAGAGATTCTTCTATTCTTTTCAGGTAGGCCTGTATTGCTATGAACTTTCTTCTCAGAACTACTTTTGTTGTGTTCCATAGGTTTTGGGGTGTTGTGTGTTCATTTTTATTTGTTTCCAGAACTTCTTGATTTCTTTCTTGATATCATTGTTAAGCCATTCATCATTTAATATAATGTTATTCATTCTCCATGAGTTTAGATGTCTTTGATTTTTTTCCTTGAGGTTGATTTCTAGTTTCAAAACATTGTAATCTGAAAAGATGCTTGATATAATTTCAATTTTCTTGATTTTGTTGAGGCTTATTTTGTGTCCTATCATGTGGCCTATCTTTGAAAATGTCCTATGTGCATTTAAGAAGAATGTATATTTTGCTTCTTTGGGGTGAAAGTTATATATATTTTAATTAATTTCTTTTATTTTTTGGTTTTTCAATTACAGTTGTCCCATTTTTCCCCATTGCTCTTCCCACCCAGCCCATCCCTTCTCCCACAATCATATCCCTCCCCGTTGTCCATGTCCATGAGTCATTTATACACATTCTTTGACTAGACCCTTCCCTTATTTATCCCCCTTCTCTCCTTCCCCCGTTCCCCCTACTGACTACTATTCTACTCTTTGTCCTATTTAGTTCATTTGTTTGTGTTGCTCTTTAGTTTCCTGTATTAGGTGATATCAAATGGTATTTTACTTTCTTTGCCTGGCTTATTTCACTAAGCATAATTCTCTCTAGTTCCATCCATGTTGTCGCAAATGGCAGAAGTTCCTTCTTTCTTTCTGCTACATAGTATTCCATTGTATAAATGTACCACAGTTTTTTGATCCACTCATCGACATATGGGCACTTAGACTGTTTCCAGCACTTAGCTATTGTAAACAGGGCTGCTGTGAACATAGGGGTGCATACGTTTTTTAAAATTAGGGTTTTAGGATTTTTTGGGTATAATCCTAGCAGTGGAGTCACTGGTTCAAAAGGCAGTTACATTTTTAATCTTTTGAGGTAATTCCATACCATTTTCCATAGTGGCTGCACCAGTCTGCATTCCCACCAACAGTGCAGTAGGGTTCCCATTTCTCTACATCCTTGCCAGCACTTTTTGTTTGTTGATTTGTTGATGATGGCCATTCTGACTGGTTTAAAATGGTATCTCATTGTGGTTTTTATTTGCATCTCTCTGATGGCCAATGATGTTGTGCATTTTTTCGTGTGCCTATGGACCTTCTATATGTCCTCTTTGGAGAAGTGTTTGTTCAGGTCCTTTGCCCATTTTTTAATTGGGTTGTTTGTTTTCTTGATGTTGAGTCGTATAAGCTCTATATATTTTGGAGATCAGTCCCCTGTCTGTGATATCATTGGCAAATATGTTTTCCCATATGGTTGGTTTCCTTATCATCTTGCTAATGTTTTCTTTTGCTGAGCAGAAACTCTTTAGTTTAATGTAGTCCCATTTGTTTATTTTTTTCCTTTATTTCTCTTGCCTTAGGAGATGTATCCGTGAAGATATTGTTATGTGGGATATCTGAAATTTTCCTGCCAATATTTTCCTCTATGACTTTTATGGTGTCATGGCTTACATTTAAGTCTTTAATCCATCTTGAATCAGTTAAGTCCATTTGGTTTAGTGTGTTGTTCAATGCCTCAATATCCTTGGTATTTCTTTGCTTCAAAGAGCTGTCTATTGTTGATAATGGGGTGTTAAAGTCCCCTACTATGAGTCTGTTGCAGTCTGTATCCTTCCTGAAGTCTTTCAAAATTTTCCTTACATATTTGTGTGCTCCTATGTTGGGTGCATATATGTTTACAAGGGTTACATCTTCTTAATGGATTGTTCCCTTAAGTATTATGAAATGTCCTTCTTTGTATCTTTTTATGGCCCTTGCTGTGAAATCCATTTTGTCTGATATAGGTTTTGCTACCCCAGCTTTTTTGTTTTTCATGTTTGTTTGCTTGGAATACTTTATTTCATCCCTTCACTTTCAGTCTGTGTAAATCTTTTGTTTTGAGGTGTGTCTCTTGTAGACAGCATATATGTGGGTCATGTTTTTGTATCCATTCTGCTACCTTATGTCTTTTAATTGGAGCATTTAATCCATTTACATTTAAGGTTATTATTGACAGGTATTTATTCATTTCCCTTTGTACCAGTTGTTGCTCTCCCTCATTTTTTCTTCTTTTTCTTAAAACATTCTCTTTAGCATTTCATCAAATGCTGATTTGGTGGAGATGTATTATTTTAGTCTTTTTTCTTGAAGACGCCTTATTTCACCTTCCATTTTGAATGAGAGCCTCGCTGGATACAGTAGTCTTGGTTGTAGGCCTTTGTTTTTCATTGATTGGAATATTTTTTATCATTCCCTTCTGGCTTGTAGTGTTTCTGTTGAGAAATCGATCGATAGCCTTATTGGAGCTCCCTTGTATGTTATTTGCTGTTTTTCTCTTGCTCCTTTTAGGATTCTCACTTTGTCTTTGAATGTTGCTATTTTAATTATGATATGCCTTACGGTGGGCCTTTTTGGGTACATCTTCAGTGGGACCCTCTGTGCTTCTTGGACTTACATTCAGTTTAATTCTTTTATTGATTCTGTGTTTTGCAGCTCCATACCAGAGAAGGCTATAAGACTATGGTGACTTGTGTCTGATTTTGTTCACTGCTGTATCTCCAATGCATTTCTAATGCATAGAACATTGTTAGCACACATGGGACTTAAGAAATAAGTATGGAATTAAGAACTTAATAAATGACCTGCTGGAAAATAGGTGGATTAGGGAACGAATTCAAATTTTATTTAACTATATAGAAATAATGTACTAATGTGTCATTCAAGATCTTTCCTCATGAAGGAGGTTTGCTTGAACTGTCTTGGCTGTGCAGCTTAGATTTGCATGATCAAAAAAAATAGTGTATAGTTTAAACTGTTGCTTATATTTATTTAGGTACATATACTTGAAGCCATCAGGACTCAACAAATTCGTGTATAATTCATATTTTAAATTTCTAAACACTAAATACTGTGTTTAGTAGCTGTTGAATAAATCAATGAATGTGCATATACTTTTTATTTCTTCTCTTTTAATGTTGACTTACAAAAATGTGTAATATGGATTTCTTGCTACCAAAATATATAAAAAACCTGAGATGGTTTTAGATCAACTATACAAAACTTTTTCAACCATAGAACTAAATGTATTGTATAATTTTATGCTATTTTCCCCTTCAACTATAACTTCTGAATGTAGCTTTCAGAACTTTTTGTAATGTTATGTGTCCTATGTAATGAAAATTTAATTATTAGCACAAATGTCACCAATTAAAAAGCAGTCACAGAGCAGATGAACATTTAATTAGTTTTTTGATATATTTCTTGCAATATATTTTTTATTCATCATTCAGTTAAAAATAGTGTTTTGACATTACTCAAATGTCCACACAGTCAAATTCTGTTGGGGATATATTTTTTCAGATTGAATCAGAAAGAGACATCTATTATAAATATATAAAAAATGATTTCAAGCTCTAACAATCAAATCAGATTTTCTTTTGACAAATTGATGTAGGTTGTCTCTACATAATCTAAAAATTTCAGGTTGTAAATTGAAACAATATGAGGCAGCTTGTTCACTTATTCTCTGGAGATAAGGATGCTGCTAATTGGACTAATGATGTCTGGCACCTAATCAGTAATAAGTTCCGGGCCTATATATGTATTGCTGCCACCACTGAGAGAGAGGAGATGAGGCATACAAATAACAGGGCTGTCTGAATGAGGATCTTACTTCTCAGACTGTTCAAACAGGGTAAATACTTTGATATATGCTGCAGTTCCAATGAAAGCACAACTGAATATTAGCAGCTGAACTAGCATTAAACGCTGCCTGCAATGGCAGACTCCTGGCAATTTGTTCTAATAATAATTGAGATGATTTCCATTCAGTCGTTCACTCTACAAACTTCTGTTTTCTGTGCAGTCAGTGTCAGACACTGGACTGAGTGCTGTCTGGCTTAATAGCAAACAAACAAACAAACAAACAAAAAGTTGTCGCATAGAACAGAAAATTATATGGTCACGTTTAATATAAATGATAATGGGTATTAATTATGAATGTTATTACTGTACATTAAATGTTATAGAACCTCAGATAAGAAAACTAAGACCCGTAAAGTGATCATGTCATTTAACTGAAGTTAATCAGTAGGACAAACTGCAGAACAGAGCAAGGACTCAGGTACTCAGGTGACATTTTAGTTAACTTTATGATTCCATTTTATTAATTTCTGAACTAGTAATATAGACATGATGTACAAAAGCAAAGGGGATGCAAAGGTTTATATTGAAAAGTGTGCCGCTTCCATCTTCAGCACATGTGCATGCATTCTCTTCCACAGAGGTGACTGATCCTGCCAGATTTTTAAAAAACATTCTAAAGATCTTATAAGAATAAGAAACACACATGTATGTTCATGTACATATATATATATTTGCATGTGCATATGTATGCATACATATTTGTATTGATGCATATATTTGTATGTATGTGAATGTGTATTTTTCTTAACAAAATGGTGGCTAACTATACATACTCTGCTGAAACTTTCTTTTGCCTTTTAAAAATGTTTCTTAAAGACTGCTTCATATCAAAACATAATTAACTTTTTTAGTCATTTTTGTCTTAGAAAATGTATTCGTTCTATTTATATTTTGAATAGAAAATACATTTGCGGTGTACACAATTTAAAAGAAATAAAAAAGTAAATAGTGGTAATTAAAATTCTGTTTAATATCCAACCATGAAGTTTACCTGTACAAAGACAAGTGGACTTCTCTGGGTTTTTAGTATCCTTCTAGGGATAATTCTACCTATATATAAGAATATATGCAAATACAGGCTAATTCCTTCTGTTTGGCAAATTTGTATTCTCTTCTGTGCTAGAGACTACAGAAGTCTCTTGCTTGGATATTGAATAACAAAAGACACTAGGACTTAGTTTAACCATTAGGTTAGGAACATACCTGTTTACTCTCATGTGGTTCAATTTCAGATAGACATCATCATTCATAAGAGTGATAATTCCATCGACTTTCATTAGGTTGATGGATATTGAATTCTTCACTTTCTTTGTTTACAAATGACTTAACCTGTTCCAAACTGAGCTAGTTTACCTTCGTATATCTGGTATGCAGCTGTCAATCCTGGATGCCACTTCACCAAAGTCAAGGGATTGCCTTCTTTTCTCTTTAGATGAAATCACATACAAGTGATTTCATCCATTCATTTACTAAGTATTTATAAAGATCCTATGTGACAGACATGAGGGACATGGAAGATAGGCTTTAAGGCATGAACACTCCTATTTAGTATAAAACCTTCATTTTAATTTATTAATACCTGGCTTAGGAAATATTTGAATAACCTAGTACAGGTTGTGTAAGCATTTTCTTAAATATTAACTTCCAAACCCCATCTGAGACAATTTGTGTCTCTATTAAAATCAAGCTTATGGCTATAAATGCACATGATTAAAATACTTAATAGTATTTTTCTAAAATATTGATATATTGAAAATTGAATTTGATATATTTTCACATTTTATGTTGTTTCTCAATAATAATGAAAAATTGTATTTCCATCATAAGAAGCTTGTCTTTTCACTGTGTATTTGTATATACTAAAGAATTATAGTAGATTCATATATGAAACCCTAGATTATGAAACATAATGCATTTATGGCTTTAAAGTGTTAAAATTCCAAGATTCAATTGTAATAATTTTTAATATTAAAATAAAGATATACTTCTATGAAGAAATAATAAACTGGAATTTTACAATTTACTATATTTCAAATCCAAAAATTTAGTTTCAGGCAAAATCAATTATTAGTCATAACCAGAAAATGTTTTTGCTCCTAAACTATTCCATTCTAATTTTTAACACAACTGCATTCAATTAGGTAAACACATAAAAAGCAAAAAAAAGTATTCATTCTAATCATGAATGACACATTTTTTGAATTCTTATTGCAAATAAGACCAAATAGCTCATATGTTGCAATCCTTATTTCACCACTCCTTGGTACTGTTTATGACTGCATGCCCATTAAGGTAAAAACAGTATTTAGCAAAATGCTGAAAGCAGAAGAAACTAACCTTAGTACAGTGCCAAGGACATTCAGTTACTTTCCAGGAACCCATTACAAATGTAACAATGAAAGCTACTAAATTATTTTTCAGTCTGTGTATCAAAGGTTTTGATATTTGATGGGTGATATCATAATCTTGAAAAGTCAATCAACTACAAAAAATCTTTTTAATATGGCCCTTTGATGACTAGGAAATTAACAAGTGGGTGTTTTTTCTCCTGTTAAAAATGCTTCAGAGTAATTCTGCCAAAATTTTTCATAAGACATCCACTTAATGAACTTCACCCTGTGGTAAGTTTATAGTGATGCTTAGCTTGCTGGTTGGTGCCCTGGAATCATTATTTCTTCTCATTGTAGTATTAAAATTATTATTTCCCATTTCCTGAGGAAAAATGTCATAGTTAAGTTATTCTCAAATGGTTGTGAAGTACACGTCAAAACCTTTTCAGGAAAATAAAAATAATTTTGAGGACAATTATTACAGAGACAATGGTTAGAAAACACATTCTGACAAAAAATAATTATTAACAGCTTTACAAAGAAAACTGAAAAAAATCATAACAGTGTCTAGACCAAATTTCAAATATCATTCTGATATTCATGACCCACCTGCCTAATTTGGAGCATACCAAGAAGTTAAACGTACTTGATGACGTGAAATGGTATAGACCAACCATCTCTCTAATTAATTACTCGTTAAATGTTTAAATCCTTTAGGTTAGGTAGTTTAATTATTTCCATTGGATGCCACTTATACTTTTGGGATCTAAATATTAGTCTAAGAATATTTAACAAAATAAGCAACAAATATATAGAGTACACTTTGCTGTAATTGATTGAATATAAAATGTCAGATTTTTCTCAGTATCAAAGTGAGGTACTCTTTCAAGTGCTTAGGGAAATACATCAACTCTTTTATGACATTTGGGTATCATCTAGTACATCTAGTATCATAAAGTTGCCCCAATACTTTAGGATAAATTAAAAACCATGACCTAAAAGTTTAAAAGACCTTTGTTTCTATGGGTAACTTTTGTGCTAAAACTATGGATATTTTTATTTAATTAAAATAAACTATATTGTAAAAAGACAAGTCATTGGCATCTAATACATGACAAATCACGAAGTAAGAGATTTCCTAACATTTGCACTACAAATATAATTCTATAGTTTATACCGTTATAAATGTATATGTAGAAACGTTTAGTGTTGGAGGCACAGAAATGTGAGAGATCTAGAGATATTTTAGTATAGTTAGAGATTTTGTGTCATTAGATCTTTATTACATTGTTATAAATATTTCTAGTCTTTTAAAATTTCTTTTAACAAGGGAACACCATACAATAGTACATATGGTTAGAGAGTCGGTTACTAGAACACAGGTCTTTATTACTTCTGTATAGTCAGGCTTTTAAATCCTTTTCATAGTCTAATACACCATTAATTTATTGCTATGTGGATATGAAGTAGAAGTCATTACATTATGAGGTAACGTTTTTGGTTAGATGATTTTTTTGTTTGGTTTCACTTGGTTGGGTTTTATAAACAACATCCTAGTGATGAGGTTATAACCAAATCTAAAGAACATTAAACATTAATCTCAGGATGAATATGGACCAGATGGAGAGCTTGCAATACCTATTTACTCCAGCCATAATTCCATGGATTAAGTGAATTAAGTCTGATAAATCCTTAACTCATTAATAAATCTAAGAATGCTTGATGAATTTCCCTAAACTTTTAAAAATACATCGAAAGGTTAACTCTGAGACAGAATTATGGAAAGGCTCAAAAACTGGTCTAATCTACTATTGCTTTTCTCTGTAAATGAACAATCTTAACCTATTTTTACATCCAAATAATATTTTTATATCCAAAGAATATTTTTAAAGTAAAAGAAATTATAATAAAATACTATGATATATCTGTAGACTCATGCTTATGACTTCTTTTATGGAATCAATCCATCTCATATTTTGTTTTACTGTTTATCTGCTGCTTCATTTTTTTCCCCAGCATTATTGTCTTTTCCAAAGAATCCTGCTTTTCATGATGTGCCCGAGGTAAAACACCTTCAGTTTTGTCATTTTTGCCTCCAGGGATGTTTCAGGCTTAATTTGCTGTGACACATTTGTTTGTCATGCTGGTGTCCAGGGTATCTGTGGACCTCTCCTCTAAATGAATTAATTTATTCCCTATTAGCCTTCTTCACTGTCCAACTGTTGCCTACATACATAGTAAATAAAAATTACTATGATATTAGTCTTACTTACATATACATAGGAGCATGATAATTTCTGCTCTAAAATGCAACCCTTAAAAACTACTGTGAGTTCCTTCAGGGTAAAAAACAAAGGCCCTCCTCATCTCTTTTCAGAGGCCAAGTGAAGCACTGAGAAGATCCTTTCAAAGTCAATAGCAAGCTATATAGGGGTTTCATGTTTTAAAAATGCTAAAGCTTTAATCATCTTCATTAGCAAGAAAATTATTATATTTGTTTAATTATAACTAAAATATTAGCCATTTTGTATCAATCTTATATTCTTTATTGAAAATTTTAACTCTCTTCAGGATAAACTTCAACATATAAGAGAAAAGTATATATTTTGATCAATTCATACATTTCTTTCATAGTCTATCTATGTCTAAATTATACAGTATGTCAATTCTTTGATCTCATCAGTGCACCTCTTCTGTGGCCTCATAACTTACATATAAAAGCCAGTAGCCAGTGCAGTATTTGCGAACTACTTGTGAAAATGTCTTCCAGAGAACTGTGGTTTTTTTTAATGGCAGAGGTTTTGCCTTTTCAGATCTTAAAGGTAGTAAAGCTTTCATTAATAGAAAAATGAGAGTTACATAAAACCTTCCTGCTATTGTAACTTCTCAGGTTCTGTTCGAGTTAAATAGCTCTTCAGCAAGAAGTTACTATGCCAGCTGAAGTGTTAGCATAACACAGCTTCAGTACAGAGTCTTTCTTTTTCAGTTCACAGAATATCCTGTGGTGAAGATGTTGATGTTGGAAAGAAAAACTTATTTCAAGTCAAAGAAAAATGTTTAATGCATATAATATTTTTTCTTTTTTGTTGAGTTATGCTTTGCAGGAAACATGAATTGAAAGTTGAAGAACTAAACTCTATTCACAGATATGTCTTGTTGCTGTAGGTTATGTGAAGTCACCAAAGCAATTATCTCTCTGTCTTTCCACATATACAAGTAAAAATATTAATTTTTCCCACCAATAACTGTAGAGAAATTAAATTCAGGGGGTTGAAAAAAGAAATTGGTAGCAATGAGAAGTAGTATAAATAGAATTTGATGGCTTGCTGGATAAGCGTGTAGGAAGACCTTCTGAAAAGATGTAGCTTAATATAAAGCCTGAAATTGAGTCTTGCAAATTTCCTATATTTAGAAGGTACAGTAGAAGGATGTAAGCCTAAAGTGATAGAGAAAATTTAGAAGGCTGGAAGACGAGCCAGTATGGCAAGCGTGGCAGAGACCAATGAAACTAGCTTCTGGACAGCCCACCATTCCCTGATAACTGTCCGTCCATCTCTGAGGCCCATTTCAAGAATTGTCTCCTTTGACATGGAAGAATAAAACTTCTCAGATATTTTCAAGTCCTAATCCTCAAAGCCTGTGAATACGTTTGGGTATGCAGCAATGGGGAATTAATGTTGCAGATGGATTTAAGATTAATAATTAGCTCACCTTACAAATAGAGAGATTTTCATAGATTATCTCTCACAGGGCTCAAAGGAATCACAACAGTCTTTAAAAATGAAAGAGGAGAAGAGGAAAATGTGAGCACAGAAGCAGAGACTGGAGTGTTTTGATGTGAAAGGACTTAAACTGCTATTGCTGGCTTTTAAGATGGAAAGGGCCATTAGGCAATTTGTGGGAAGCCTCTAGACACTTAAAAAGGCAAGGAAATGGATTCTCTTAAAGCAATACCACCCTGCTCACACCTTGATTTTGGCCAAGTGAGACCCACAGCAGACTTCCCACCTCTAGAACCGTAAGAAAATAAATTTGTGTTTTAAGCCACAATATCTCTTGTAATGTGTTATAGTAGCAATAGAAAACCCATACAGACACTTCCAATACAAAATTTATTTTCCTTGGTGCACTGATCAAACTAATATGTTACAAAAAAGCATTATAATACAGTAAAAATTATAGTGGAAAATACAGTAAAAATTGTACTGGAATTGGTATTAATAAAACTGGACTCTCACCTTGACTTTTACAAAATAACCAACCACATGGACTTGGCAAACCATTAAATTTCTGCAATTTACTTCCCTCTGTTTTAAAACAAAGAGTGAGATTAGATGGTGTCGTAGGTTCTTTGAAGTTATAATTTATTATAACTAGATGACTGAGTTCATTCATACTAACATGTATTTTCCAGTTCTATTTTATCACATGTAATCTTCCCTAAGGCTTTTCAATTTCTAAGAGAATGTGCTTTCCCCCCAAAAGAAATTGATTTCTAAATAGAAATCCATGGGAACTCTCCAGTCAACTGTGGAAGAGTACACAAGATAAGAAGCTTCCTAAAACTTTTCCAAAAAATAGATGGGAATTTTAGCCATCGGCATCACTGGCTTTGGGTCATTCTGAGAGGGTATGCCCTCTGAGTGACCTCCTCATATTGCCCCTTGTCTATGTACCTGCCTCCAAGATAAAATTCATCAGTTCTGGGTATTCTCCTGATACAAGGTGCTGAAATTGCAAATCAAATTACCTAATTTGGCTTTGTTGGGTCCTGGAACTAGGAACTGTGTAAAATCCTCCACTAGGGCTGTCACTCATGGCCACTTGCAAGTAAAGCTAAAAGAGTTGGTTTAGAAAGGAAAGATAAAAGAAAAATATGTGTAATAATTAGCAGAGATGAGAGACTATTTAGCCTTATAGTGGGCTGCAGAGGTGAGAAAGAGAGAGAGAAAAAAAGAATGGATGTCAATAAGTGGAGACTTGCTAACTCTGGGCCTGAGGAGGTACAGCTTCTTTTGCACTCCTAGGTGATACTTAAGCACTTGTCAATACCTCCCCTTTTTTGTATGAACTTCCTTTTGTTGCTTCTTTTTCTTGAAGTCAAATGATCTCTGCCTATAACAATAGACCCTCACCTATTTAGCACTGATTTTTTTTCTTGCAAATGTCAAATTATTTTAAAAATCAATTTAAAATGATCTCATGTCATTTGGTGATCAGAACACCTAATTATAAGCTGATAACTACTTAAGTATATCAATAAGAATTATAATTCAAAACATTGGAGTTAAAAATTGAAATATGTGCTTCAGGATTTTTATTTTCTCTCTGTCGCTTTCCTGTTTATCATTTCTCATTGAAAAACCTAAGCAGGTATGGGAGAAACATATTAGTATTAGTATTATTTACTAGGGCTTTAACATTGTTTAGAAAAATAGGAAGTAATGCCTTGCCTGCTGAAATCCCCTTGGTTTCTAAAGTGATTTTTACTTAAAAAAAAAGCTTTGTTATAGATTTCTGAAAGTTATTTTGTTTATAGGAAAAAATGATAAGTGAGAATTTTTATTCTAAGGTGCTGTTTATTTAACAGACATATCCATCCCCGTGTTTTGCATTATATTAAAAAACATGAAGGTTTTAAACATTAATATTATCTCTTGGTCCTATAAGAGATTTTGTCAATTTCTATTCTATTCAAAAAATGTATCTATTGCTTTAGGTATATACAAAAACTCAGAAAAGGTGGGATTTATTGATGTATTATAAGAGTTATGGCAGTGATAGCTTGTCATATGCTTTGCTAAGAAAAGTCATTAGCCAAATGGAAATTTAGGTCAGCTAACAATTCTGAACGCTATTAGAGGATCACTGAAATTATTGAAAATGGGCTTCATATTTCATCATGCAAATGTCAAATTTGATTCCTCATTCATTTATTTACAGTCATGCTCCCAAACTTACTTGAATATGCAACCAGTGAAGATCTATCGTTTAATAAAGCTTTACTCCCCCATGGTTCTGATTCTCAACAATTCAGGTAAATCATGCTACCTCGTGTCTTTGAATAAACTCTCTCTCATCCTCTGACATGTACAAGTAAATATTTATGCATACTATATATACATAAACACATGTGTCAGGTACTAAATTTATGAAAGTATAAATACTTATAACACTTTCCCTTTGATGTCTTTTAAAGAAAATGTATAACCTGCACTGTATAATGTGAGATGATACAAATGGCTGCCTTGCAGCTTCATCAGGGTGACGAAACAATAAAGGGTGTTAGGAAAAAGCAAAGAAAGTAAACGAGCATGAGACGTGAACTGCAAGGAAACTGTATTTTCTTAAAGAAAATCTGGATTAAAGAGATACTATAAACGACACTTCAAGTCTTTCAGAGTCAGAATTATTTTTCCTTTGCATGTGTTTCCATGCTGATATTAGACTTGGCTCATAGAAAAGACCACCTAGTATTATATCAGGTACACACAGATGTATATACATAGATATCATAAATATATTTGAATGCCTAGTATATTAGAATAGTTTCATGTACTTCGATTTGAATAAAATTATGTAGCTATTAGAAATTTACATTATATCAGTTCTCCTAAAGCATGATCTAGGATCAGTGCAAATGCTTTCTGATTATTCGGTCTCTCTGTATTTGATCTCTGCAAAATTCTGGTTTTTGGTTACTTTGAATTTCTCTTTTTCAATGATCTCATTCTCCTTCCCTCAATCAACTCATTCCCATGATCAGGCTCTAGAAATTTATGCTAATAATTGCACCCCCTCTACACTACCAATTTTAAGCATTCAACTCTTCATTTATAACCTTATAATCTTGTATCCTTCAGTTCATTCACTCCACTGTTCTGATTCCAATAATTCTTTGAGTCCGCTAGAAACTCCAATTCATTGATTCTTCCCATCTTTTCATTCTCCTTCAATCACATATTTTCTTCAACTCTCTCTTTATCCAACTTTGATTCCATACCAATTATTATTATATTACCCCTGTATATAAACCCTCCACACCTTTATTTTTTCTCCTTTCATGTATTTGCTGAAGAAAATCCTACCATCATTTAATCTAACTGTGTACGCAACATCTGCTTAGGGAAATACACACAAGCACACTCAAAGTCAGTTTATGATTACAAACCCTAAACAGACCTGAAGTGCTTCTTTCTAATAAGTTCTAATATCCTCTTCTACTGAGTGCTTCATACTTTCTTCCCTGTGCTCAAGCCTCCTCTCGACAGTCTTCTTCTACCACATTATCTACTGCTTATCTTCATTCCTTTTTCACCAGGGAAATGGAAGCAGTTAAAAGAGACATTTTTCATCCTCTCACCAGCAAGTTAAATTCTTTAATGCAATGCCCTCCAATTCTTCCCTCAGCAATAAGTTTTATGAAGGTAGTATGTTCTGTTTCATTTATTCATTTTGTTTCTAGCTGTGTCCCCAACACCCAAAACAATGAAGGGCATATAACCACCAGCATACAATTGTTGAGTGAATTCAGTCTAATCTCTGATGCCGTCTGCAACTATGGTACTATCTTTCAAAACCTATTATTTATTATTTGTCTCATATTTTTAGTACCTAGAAGAATACCAACATATGGCATTGCCTTGCCTAAATTTATGAAACCTAAACATGTTTGAATATTCAGGATATTTAATCATAGTTACTCCAATGATATCAACTAACAACGAATTTAATGGTTTTCTGGCATCTTACTAAGGCATTTTTAACTCACAATTTAAGAAATTTGCAAAACATAAAAGTTGATCTTCAATTAATTAGAAAAGTCAAAGCATTACCTTCTACTAGAATTGCAACACATTCAAGTTTAATACCTATATTTATTTGTAATTGATTTTAAATGAAGCACTCTCTTCTCCAAGAGCTATATTATTTCTTTTGTATACCTTACATCTTACACTGCAGACTGAAATTTCAGTGGCAATCAACAAAACACAAAAGCATACCAAATAAGTCCCATTTAAGTCAGGCACTTTGTTCCTGAGGGGTCAGCTTCCTCTTTGGGATTCTTCTTCCTTCCAAATAGATTTATTTTTTATTTTTTTTTATTTAAGAGACACAAATGGAAGCTCACAACTCATAAAACTTATACAGATTCCAGAATGCAAGCTTGGATTTATAACTCAGGCCTTAAAGATATTTTATAGTCTTCAAATTTTTATCTGTTTATGTACGTCATAACACAGGATTAACATTTTGTGGCTGATTTCTCACTGTAGAAAACTTTCTCATGTCTACACATGACAGTTTCTGACTCTGAATTCCTTCTCTATTAAGTTCATTGATAAAAATATCAGGAAAAGAACAATCTGTGAGGCCATCTTTGCACTTGTTGATATAACGGCTCAGATTTTACTCAATAATAATTTGCAGTCATCTTGTTTTCCTTACCCTTTTGCAGTACATAATGACTCAGGCCCTCAACATCATGTTACATTGTACATAAAACTAAGAACAAAGATGCCCACTCTCAATAAACATATTAGGCCAAGGCAATGTGCTTTCATTTATATGTATATCTAAAAGCAACCTCTATTTTGAAGGCAAATGAATTTCTGGAAACCACATTAAATGATATTGAAATGAATTGTCATGTTTTTCATTAACAATATCGTACTCAAAAGTTTTGTATTTTATCAAGACATTGATATAAATCATAGACATAGCAACAATGGATAAAAAAAGAACAGATATGCTCTGGTCCTGCTGGTTTAAACACCAAAGAAATATTCTATATCCTTTCCCACATGATAGTACTTTTCATATTTGAAGGGTGCTAAGATATACTGCCACCAAATATTCTTTGCTTCAGTTTAAAATTTCTCACACTTTCTATGCTGTCCTGTCCTTTTATATGCTAGGATTTTACACATCCTTTAAAATTCTGAATAGTATAGCTATCTCGTTAAGGTTTTTACCTTCAAAAAGTAAAAAGTAATAATAGCCTTTTCTGTGTTTTAACTGGTACAGCTCTAAAGTAGACTTTATTCTCTTCTGACTTTGTACTACAATTTGCAATATCTATGTGGATATCTTTAAGACAGAGACTACTTCTCTTCATTCTTGTTCAGGCCTTAGCAGAGAACACACAACACATAATATATACTCAGCTGTGCATTCTAAATGATCACGTTAAGTTCAGGTATATTTTAAAATCAGTGAAACTGAAACATTGATTTTAATAGGAAGAGATAGCTCAAGTCTAATTCTAAATTGTTTGCATATATATATATGTATATATATATATATTATTTTGAAAAGATATTCTTAAAATTGTCATTTTGAGGTTTTGCAATATTTCTTTTTAATTTTACAATAAACACATATTCATTGTATATAAAAATTAGAGATGTGAATGAGCAAAAATAAAAGTAATAAAAACATCTAAATCTTACTAAGGGGTTACAACTAATATTAACTTTTGGTATGTATCTTTCTAATTTCCTAACGTACTTTCCTTGTATGGTTCTCAAAGTAAAGAACAAGACAAATGAGACCAAGTCAAAATACTTAAACGCAAAGTGTTGTCAATTAGCTTGAAACTATTATCTGGGTAATAACTGTGACAAGAAGATTTTAAATTTTTAATCAGTCTTTATTTTATCTTATGTCCTACCATTTTCAATTGACAATATATACACAGTAAAAACAGAACAGTTAAAGATTCTAATCTACTTTCACAAGTTTATTTCTATATCTTTAACTTTGGTAATTAATATCTTATGTTATTTATGTAAGAAAATTTAATATGATTTTAAAATGCAATAGAAATAAAACTAATGAAACTTGCTTATATATTGTTATCAACACATCCACTCATTCATCACATCTTGTGCTAGGTTTTTTATAAAACATCAAACCAGCCTGACTACAGCTCAGATTTGTTTCCCTGTGACTTCTGGCTTTTCCCACAACTAAAATCACCTTTGGAAGTGGAGAGATGCCAGACCATCAGTGAGATTCAGGAAAATATGACTGGGCAGCTGATGGTGATTGGCTGAACTGTGTGAGATCCCGAAGTGTATACATTGAAGGAGACTGAGGCATCGTTGTCCTCTATACAATATTTCTTGTACCCTGTATCTTCTCCAATATCGGTCTCTATTTTTCATATTACAAGGCTGGACAACTTCTGAACTAACCTCATATGCTCTCATTGAATAGAAGCATACCTGGGCGATATTGTAGGTTCAGTTCCAGACCACTGCAATACAGAAAATATCACAATATAGTGAGTCACACAAAACATGTAGAAGTTATTTTTACACTATACTGTAGTCTATTAAGTGTGCAATATCATTATGCCTTAAAACATTGTACATGCCTTAATTTTTAAAAATGCTATTGCTAAAGACTGGTAACCCATCATCTGAGCCTTTAGCAAGTCATGATTTTTTGCTAGGCAAGGGTCTTGTCTGAATGTTGATGGCTGCTAACTGATCAGGGTGGTGATGCTAAAGGTTATAGCAATTTCTTAAAATAAAACAATAAAGAAGTTTTCTGCATCAATTAATTCTTCCATTCAAAAATGATTTCTCTGTAGTATGTAATGCTGTTTGACAGCATTTTACACACAGTAGAACTTCTACCCACAGTAGAATCAAGCCTCTCAAACCCTGATGATGTTTCATCAATTAAGTTTATATAGTATTCTAAATTCATTGTTGTCATTTTAACACTCATCACATCACAGCATCTTCACCTTGGTTAGTCTCCAACTGAAGGAACCACTCTCTTCTTCATGCATAAGAAGCTACTTCTCATATCTTAGTGTTATCATGAAATTGCACCAATTTACTCAGATAGTCAGCCCCTCTTCTAATTCTCCTTCTCTTGCTATTTGCACTACATCTACAGTTACTTTCTCCGCAAAAGTCTTGAACTCCTCTAAGTCACCCATGAGGGCTGGAATCAACTTCTCCCAAAGTATCTTAACATTGACATTTTGACATTTTTTTTATAATCATGGATGTTTTTAATGTCATGTACACTTGTGCATCCTTTTCTGAAGGTTTTCAGTTTTCTTTGCCCAGCTCCATTAGAGAAATAATTATAGAAAGTTTATCTTTATGAATGTATTTCTTAAATAATAAGACATAAAAGTCAAAATTACTTCTTGATTCATGGGCTACAGAATAGATGTGTTAACAGGCAAGAAAGCATTAATCTTTTTGCCCATCTCCACCTGAGGTTTTGGGTCACGAGGTGCATTTTAATGAACAGGAATATTTTGAGAGGTATCTTTTAAATCTTAGCAGGTCTCAACAAATATTCAGTAAACCATGTTGTAAATAGATGTGCTATCATGCAGACTTTGCTGTTCCATTTATACAGTACAGATAGAGTTAATTGAACATAATTTTTAAGGTCCTAGGATTTTTGTAATGGTAAGTGAGCATTGACTTCAACTTAAAGTCACCACCTGTGTTAGCCCCTAACCAGAGAGTCAACCCTTGAAGTTTCAAAGCCAAGCATTGACCTGTCTCTCTAGCTATGTAAGTCCTAATGGCATCTTCTTCCAATACAAGGCTGTTTTATTTACATTGATAATATGTTGTTTAGTGTAGCCACCTTCTTTAATGATCTTAGCTGGATCTTCTGGATATCTTGTTGCAACTTCTACCTTAGCACTTGGTGCTCCACCTTGCACTTTTAGGTTTTTGAGATGGCATCTCTCTTTAAACCTCATGAACCAACTTCTGCTACCTTCAAACTTTTCTCCTGTACATTCCTCACCTCTCTCAGGCTTCACTGAATTGAGGAGAGTTAGGGCCTTTCTGTAGGTTAGGCTTTGGTTTAAGGGAATGCTATGGCTGTTATAACTTTCTATGCAGAACACTAAAACTTTCTCCATACCAGCAACAAGGCTGTTTCTTATTATTCCTGCAGTCACTGAAATAGCACATTTATTTTTTTTTCAAGAAATTTCTTTTGCATTCAGAACTTCACTAACTGTTTGGTGTTACCTGTCTTAGCTTTCAACAAGTCTTTCTCAAATAAGTTTAATTATTTGACTTAGGGACCATTGTAGGGTTATTAATTGGCTTAATTTCAATGTTGTTGTGTCTCAGGGAATAGCAAAGCCTAAAGAGAGGGAGAGAGATTAATGAATGAATGGTGGGTGAAACAGTCAGAACACAAAAAACATTTATAAAGTTTACCATCTTATATGGGTACAATTTATAGGCCCTCAAAAAATTACAATAGTGATATCAAAGATCAATGATCACAGATTACCATAACAAATATAATCATAATCAAAAAGTTTGTAATGTGAGAAATACAGATGCTCCACAGAAACATAAAGTGATCAAATGCTGTTTTTAAAAAAATGACACCAATAAATTTGCTCAATGCTGGGTTGCTAAAAACCTTCAATTAAAAAAAAAATGACTTCTGCAAAGCAAAATAAAGCAAAGCAAAATAAAACAAGATGTGTCTGAAAATGAAAATTATTGGCATCCAATTCAGATCTGTTAATGGGTAAGCTTTAAATTGTGTCAAATCATTTGACCATATTGCGTTGCTTTCATTTGAGAAATAATAAATAGGCTAAATCTTTCACTGATCTTGTGCCATTTCTTAGGACCTGTTTTTAGCTCAAGTCCTTTACCCACCTCCTCTTTCACAGGTGTTCTCTTAAAGAGCACCATTCCTCTAAAGGGGAAAGCACTTGGAGTAGACTGGATCTTCAGAGATCTATCCATTCTCATTGCCAAGTAGCCATAAATGAATATGGATGTAATCCAGATTTCAGAGTTAGGGAAGAACCTTATGAGCAAAAATGGGTAGAGTAGTTTCCCATCAAGATTTAAGAGTTTATTTAAAAATGAAATTATTAGTATGGTAGGAACAGGTTTCGGGAATCAGAGAAAAATTGTCACTACTTGTAAGCCCTGAGGAATAG
Source organism: Furipterus horrens (assembly GCF_987537825.1). Taxonomy (NCBI): domain Eukaryota; kingdom Metazoa; phylum Chordata; class Mammalia; order Chiroptera; family Furipteridae; genus Furipterus; species Furipterus horrens. The sequence continues at coordinate 54,451,081 of NW_028327175.1, read as the reverse complement.
GAAGGATAGAACAGTTATAGGAAACCAAAGTGTCTTGAAAGTAGCAGTGAGTTTCAGTCTAGAGATGACAAACTAAATTCACCTTTTGGGAGAGAGGGGTGTTGGAAGAATACACACTTCACTTTCACTCTCCTGTTTTCCTTTAGTTTTTCTCTTGGCAAGACCTAAGGGACACCAGCTGGGAACCAATTGATGTAATACATTCATGGTGGCAGAGAGTGAAGACTAGATATGAAAGGCAGAAAAAATAATCATCAGAGTTAGAAAATATAAAATTCATGCATATGGCTAAAGAACCAATTTAGGTGAGAAGAAAAGTAATTTATTATTTTACTATAAGACAGCATAGTACATATTTATGAACAAAGGATGGGTAACAAGTGGAAGTAGATTGAAAAAAATGTGGAAAAAGAATAGTTGAGAAAACAGATCTAAAATTAGGAACTGCCATATCAATGATAAATTTAAGTCCAAAATGATCAAAGAAATAGGAAATATATATATGGTGTCAACTTTTAACAAAATCCACAGAGATAACTTCCACTTAATAACTTCTGTCAGGCTATTCTCAAATTCTTCTTTTTATTATGTATTTATGAAAGCTGGTTATCTCACTTAGTAAATTTTAGGTTTATTTAAAGTGAGATCCATATGTTTAATTCAGCAAATATATTGAATGACTATTATATATAAGGTACTAATACATGACAGAAAAATAAATAGGACAGGTCCCAAATGTCTAACAGTTACTAATATCCTGGAGAGATATAATATGTAAAACTATGATAATTTGAATTACTCTGAATAAGCACTGTATACGAAGAAAAAATTCTTTAGGAAGCTATAATAGAAGAGAATACTAAATTTTGAGGAGGAAGATGAAAAAGTTTATAGGGAAGGTTCTATCTGAGATGTGCTTTTAAAAACAGAGGGAATAGCAAAGGACAATCGAAAGAAGAAAATATGAGAATAAATAATTAATGTGAAATGGTGAAGAAGTCCAGTGCAATGAACATGGGGTGCATATATAGAAGATGTGATATGGACTTTCATTGCTAATCTAGTATTCATTCCTGTTTACCCCTTTACTAACAGGGCTCTGATTTATTTGAGGAGGATATATTACCCCGTTAATAATAACACTTCCCAGCCACCTTGCAGTAGTATGCATGGCCATATGATTAAGTTCTGGCCAAATTTGTTGGGTACTCTATAGGTAAGTATTTAGTAGGCTGCTATCTGGCAGGCAATGTTTGCCTTTTGCATTTTTTTCTTCTTCCTTCCTGGAATACAGATGTGAAGAGTGGAGCCTTAGTTGCTCTCTTATGATCATGAGACAATAAGTAGATCCTGCAGAAGGCTAAGTGGAGAAATGAAAGAACCCCGACTCGAGAATACCATGAACCTGGTGTGCAAGTTTGGAGGGTCCATTCCTGAACTTCAGTGTATCTTGTATATCCTTTTGAAAAACAATTCCCTGTCTTGTTAACTGACAAGTTAATGAGTCTGTTCTCACAACCAAAAACAATTTTTAACTGATAAATACAGAGATCAGATTGAAAAGATCCCATTTTTGAGTTCATACAGTGTTTATCTCAGTTTTTTCCAACTTGTGAGCTCTAATTAATGATACTTTAAATTGCATGTATCAGATTAATGATTTAATTAATTAATTAATTAATTAATTAATTATGGGCCCTCCCATAAAGCCTAAATGGCATAGGTATAAAAAAGAGTAAGGGCAATTCTTCTGTGATATCCCAAGATAGGTGATATTAAATAACTAGATGAATATATTTAAGGTAGATTAAGTTCAGTCCTCAAAGACTACATTGAGAGTGAGAATACTTGATTTATATTTTTCAAGGTAAATATTGGGAAACAAACTATTAACTACATTCTAGGTTGATAGACATTAGTTGACTGAATGGCATTTCTCATGTGCTTTTATGGCATGTTATTAAGATAACTCATTACATTTTTAAAGTCTACTAACTGTCCATTATTATAACTAATTCCAGTATTTAACAGCTCACAGTATCAGGAACATTTTATTTATATCTAACTCACCTCCCTTGCATTGTTTTTCCCTTCTATAGAGAAAAATAGGTAACTGATTTTTTTAATAAAAAAATCTAACAAAGTCAAAGTTTCATTTCTTAGAAAAAGAGCCAAAATTACAGTAGAAGAGATGATATGACTTAGAAATCATTTCTTCCAAATTAGAAAATAATTGGAAGAAGAATCAATCTACCTATCAATTGATATAGTGTCACTTGACTCTCTTCTATCACTGTTATTATTGAAATTTTCTTATGCAAAAAGTACTGTTACATACTCACATAATACAAGTAAACATCTATTAATTGTCTAAAATGGTTAGTCTAAAGTGGATATGTGGACTATTACATAAAAATTGGCTGCTCTTGACTAACTCAGTCTTATAAATGTACACCATTGATACCTTTTAAAATGTATATAATATACTAAAATAAGTACATTTCTTTATTGTGTTTACATGTATATATGCATACCTATAAATATATAAATGATACATGTAAAATAAATATACAGGACACATATGTTAAATGTCTTAATATAGGAAACTTTAGTAGGTATTATGATTGGTACAGAGAAAAAGGTGTAATTCAGTATAGTTGGAAAATTTTATAAAACACTAAAATGTATCTGATAGATCAAAAGACCATATCTACCAATATAGTATATTATGAAATGAGTCCTAACTTTACTTGTAAGAATAGGAGATTAATTACAAATGAGAAGTATTGTGCAGGGGTGGGGGGAGTAAGGTAGGGTATGGGAAATGTGGAAATATATACTGGTTAAAATATTTGAGCAGTGAATGAAAATAATTTAAAAAGTGGAAATAGAATAAACAACTCTGTTAAGGAGTTAGACTTTAAAAGCAAAGAGAGAAATAGGACACCAATCAGAAAGGAGTATAAACTCAAATAATCTGTTTGTTTGTTAAAGTTTGGAAATAACTGAAAATGTGGACTAGTCTCAATTATCAAATGGAAGTACAGACAGGAAATATAATGATTATACAACAGAAGCAGAGATCATAATGGAACTGACCACACTGAATGGAGCAAATGACTATCTGAGATTGGCTTAAATAAGCAAAGCTGAGATTCCCACCTTGATTTGATCTTATCAAATTGCATTAGTCCATACTCTTAGGCTTTTATTATTCTCCTTTGTTATAAAAGGTTAATACAAGATAAATGAAAGAATTGACTCTATACACTATTCATATGGTTTATTGGCTCAGAGAACTTGTTAAAAGTAGTGGGAGCTACTAGGACACCTCAATATTCCTCTCAAAGTAGGGGTTTTGAACAATAAAAGCCAAAAGGTACAAGATGCATTGGGAAGCCAAACCAACTCTGTTGACTGTGCTAAACAATGTGAACTCAAGTTTGCCTGGAATGAAAATCTGTGATGCTTGCATCACTGTTGTGATTGGGAATTGTGACCAATGTGAGGGTTTCCAGGCAAAAAGGCACTTATGTCTCCAACTTGGAGTGCTAAGACTCTAAGTATAAAATTATTTCTTCAAAAATATTTTAATAAATTCTTCAACAATGAAGACTTTAGACACACTGAAATCTTAATGACACAGTACATAAGCAATTACACATATTGTTAAAAGATCATTCAGCAATTTAAGTACTTCTGCAATTTAACTGGAAAATTCATATTAAATTTAATGAATGTGTACATTTCTTTCTGAAAAACTGCATAGGGAAAAAATGAAGAATACACTGTTTTTGAAAGATTCAAAATTAGTATAAAAAACACAACTGTGTACTGTTTTTGTCTCAGACACATTTGAGGGCTATTTATGACTAGGCCAATTTGCTCACTCTAAGACAATGAGTGAGTTATTTGGTTTCTTTGATGCTCAGTTTCTTCATCTTAAAATGAGAATACTAATAATAATTGCAATATGTATTTGTTGTGAGGATATAATGCAATTAGAATACACTATCATGGTCCTTGGTGGGAAATAATTTAAAGGCACTGGTATTGTAACTGTATAGATATTGGTGTTGGTGTTGGTATTTGCATTTATAGTTGTGTCAGTGCTCATATTGGTGGTGATGTATTGGCATTTGTGTTGACATTGGTCTTGCTGTTGGCATTGGTACCACTATTGATGTCGTATTCATATTGAGAGGGGTATTAATGCTGGTGTTGATGGTATGTTGATTCATGTTGGTGTTATCCTGTTGTTATACTCATGTTGGTATTGGCACTGATGTTGGCATTGACATCACTACAAGATGCAGTCTGAAAACAACTATTAAGATAATGAAAAAATTAAGTCCAAATTTTCATCATTCACAAGTGTTGAAACCCCTAAAAAATAATATATTGATAATTCATCTTAGTAATCTAAAAGATGAAGACCTTCATCATGAAAGACAAATAAAAGTTTCCAAAGTCTGACAATAAAATTACATCATGCTCTCTTGTGGATACAAGACTCCTTTATGGGTCAAGAGGGGAGTGTGAGCAAAAACTTATACCTATTTGAAAAGATCACAATGTAATTTAAATGAAATACTTATCTGCAATACTGCCTATCATGTGGCAGATTATTATTTCCCCATCAGTCCACTTTTGCCTATGTTAATGCATCTGCTTTTTTCCCGCCTACATCTAAAGAAAAGAATCTACTTCAACTTAGTTTTCTCTAAAACTGTTTAATGTGGAAATAGATTTTATTCATCATGTTAAAACCAAAAAGAAGTCCATACAAATGCATGAAAAATATTGCAAATTCTGAAATCAAAATAATTTTAAATCTGTTTATAAAATGACATGTTCTTACAACAGGTATAGTTGAAAGAAATGGAAACTATAAAAGTTCCATTTAGTCTCCTTTCTTCACTGAGATGCTGAGAACTAAAAGCATCTGTTAATTTTTAAATACCTTAAACAAATTTGAAAACGATGGGGGTAAAAATGCAGCTGCTCAGAGCTAATTTCTAATTTCTATAAAAGCATAAAGTAAGTGTTTGATGTTTTTCAAAATTGGGAACACAGTTCACAGAGTAGAAATTTAATGGATGTGTTAAATTCCTCCTGAAAATTAAAGCTTTATAGTTACAGTCCTCACAAGAGAGCCAAAAAGAAAAATATCAAGACTGAGGTAATCTATTTAGCTAATATAAAATGACTGACAATTATAGGAGCAGTTCTACATACTTGATATAAAATCTTTGGCTACCAAAATTATTAGGATTATTATTTATTTTCTGATTTTATTATAGCTTTATACTTAAATAACTTACAACTATTAACATGTTTTTTATTAGTTGTTTATGTTTATATCATCATGTAGACAACAAGCATGGAAAGAGACAATTTATTATTCATCTTTCATTCATTCAGGGCTTAGAATATAGTTGTTATCAATATATATTTTTAATTGAATTGAATTTTGCAGATTCACTCTGAAATGTGCTTAGAATAATAAAAGTGTTTATATATTACAATTTCTATTTCACTTAAAATAACTTCTATTTTAAGTAAAAAAACCTAGTCAGTGAAAGACAAATACCACATGATCTCACTTATATGTGGACTCTAATGAACAAAATAAACTGAAGAACAAAATAGAAACAGCGGCATGAGTATATAAGAGACTGAAAGCTATAACAGAGGATGGGAGTTGGATGACTGGATGAAAGAAGGTGAAAGGATTAATCACAAAACATATATGCATAACACACAGACACAGACAGCAGTGTGGTGATGGCCAGAGAGAAAGAGGGTTGGAAGGTAGGTGGCGGTGGCAAAGAGGAGAAAACAGGGACGGAGAAAGACACTAGTTGGGTGATAGAAGCACAATGCAGTGTGCAGATGATGTTTTATTGAGTGGTTCCCTTGAAACCTCTATGGTTTTGTGAAACAGTGTCACCCTAATAAATTAAATTTTAAAAAATCTAAAAATAAATAAATAAATAAATTTTCATTGATTGTATTAAAATATCATATAATAAGAAAAATACCATTTTTTTCTTCAATCATGAACCTGAGGAAAATTGAGTAATTTGTGGAGTGAGCTTTATGCAAGAATTTAAAGAAAAATAGATCAATTGACTAAAGGCTAAAAAGTAGGCTTTTTAAAATTTTTGATTTAATAAGTGATAAAATGGAATAAAGTCTTGACATACAATAAGTATAATTTAAAAAATTAAAGATATATAGAATGTTTGTCTTAATAAAAAGAAAGATATATCTCAGGAAATAGTTTAACAGTTTCTTTGAGAATATGGGGCCAGCTCAGAATATCAGGGAAAGAAACAAATGTATGATTGGTATAGACTGCCATTGTTCCTAAAAGAGGACTAAGGTTAGAAGATGTTTTGAAATATGAATAAGTCATGTTACTATTCTTTTATCTGGTCACCATAGTCATTTGTATAGATGTCATAGTAGTAAAAGAGAAAGAGATTTTGAAACACATTATGTCTTGGGCTCAGGAACTACTTTCCTTGGTGCTAAGAGTAGGTGAGTATCATTGAAGTTTAGACACTCAAGTTTGGACAAATTTTGTTAGTAAGCTCCATGAGATTTATGGTGAATGTCATAAACAAGTTGTAATTTCAAAATATTATTAATAATCAATAGTTGCATCTCCATCTCTCTATATATGTATCTATTTTTCCTCTGAAATATACAGGGTGAGGCATAAATAGGTTTACAACTGTTCATATGGAAAATAATAAAATAATTTAAAAATAATAATACAAAAATAAATTCTGTGTTTCATGTCCTCACAACTGTAAATCTAATTTTGTCCCACTCCATATGTATTGTTTCTTTGGAAACTCTAATACAGATCCAGTGATATATAAGAGGGAACCCAAAATACCCTCAGAATTTATTTACAAAAAATTGTGTATTTATTCTTATAGGTTTAAACTTCAATCACGTTCAAAGTATTCTCCATTTGATGTAACACTGTATCAAGACATTTTTTTCCACTGCTCAAAACAGTTTTGAACTTATCATTTTTTATGCCTTTCAGTGCTTCTGCCATTTTTTGTTTGTTTGTTTGTTTGTTTCACTTCTTGCACATCACCAAAATGCTTCCCTTCAAGGACATTTTTCATCTGGGAAAAAAAAAATGCTTTGGGTGAAATTGGGTGAATAGGGGGGTTTTGAAGGGGGTCATGTTATTTTTGGTCAAAAAGTGCTGAACACTCAGCACAGTGTGGGCAGGTGCTCTCCTAAACCAACCATCATGAAATGGGCAAACATGTTGAAAGAGTCTTCAAAAAAAATTCACTGATGCCAAGCACAGCCTCTCACAACAATGCCAGCTGCTACACTGATACAGATGGGTTCCTAAAACACTCACCTGGCAGGGGAAGCCTGTATTACAAGATGTCCACCCTCCAGAAGATAATTCTTATATTTGGCCCCCCCCCTTGTACTTTTAAAAGAGATAATATAAAGAAGGTCCATTTATTTCTGAAAAGCAAATAGTTTAAAAGTCAAAAATTAAATAGCATGAAAAATTTAATGGTAATTCTCAATATTATATTAATAAAAGAGAGAAAATCATATGTTAATCTAAATAGATCTAGAAAAAGGTTTAAAAATTCGCAATTATTTATCATATAGACCTTTTATAAGCAAATTAGGAATAGGTTTGAAATGAAAAGATTTCTTCCTGAGACTTGGAATGAAAAAAAAATTACTAGCACTCAAACTTTTATTTAATATTTTATCAGAGGCTGTAGCCAGAATAATAAGACATAAAAAATCATTATATGTTCAAAAAAATGAAAAAATTATTTTATGTGCAGAAAATATTATTTTATACTAAAATATTCAATAAATTCCAGATAGATTTTAATTTAAATATAAATGATAAAATACTAAATTTCTAGAAAAAAAGTGTTAAGCATCTTCAAGATGTTGGGATAAACAACAAAATTTTAAATAGGACACAATAAGTACCAAACCAAAAAATTGGACTTCTTTAAAATTTAAAATTTCTGTTCATCAGACTCTAATAAAAGAATGAAAATGTACCCACACAATTCAAAAAGACATTCATAATACAAATAATAGAAGTAATTTTACCTTTACTAAGTCTTCAAAACATTTTTTACCATTTAGAATCAATATATATCCCATTCCATTTGCAATTTAATTGAATTTTTAATAGCAAATTAGAGAGTTTAAATAATTATCCATATTATGTAAACATTGTCAAGACTAACTTAGATATATAAGAAAATAAAATTATGTTTCAATATAATTTTTTATATTTTGATGTTATAATATATTTGATTATAGAATATAATGTTATATTAGATTATGTGGTAATGTTTTTCTGCAACTGCTCAGAGTAAAACTGGCTTATTTGGTGAAATAAAATCCTATTCTATACATCAATATAAATTTTTCTGAGCCTATAATATCAAGTTGCAAAATACATTTAGCACAGAGATGTCAGCAAGATGGCCAGATGAAACATCCCTCACACACATCTCCTCCTCAGCAAGAGTAATTTGGTACTATCTGTACATAGACAAAGGCTCAATTATTTGCCTATTAAGTTCTTAGAAATAGGTATAGCTTTTACAAAGTAGTCTGGAATGAAAGTTTAAGACAAAATAAAAATATGAATGATATTTTTATTTTTATTATAATAATGTATAAAATTTTAAAGTCTATTTTCAGCAGTCTGTTAAATTAAAGGGCACTATTATAGTGTTTATCTTTATATTTCCTGCCTTTTAATCAACACTAATGGACCTATCCAGGCACATTAAGGTTTTATTTGATTCAGCAAATATCTTAATCACAATCTTGTTAAATCCTTACTATCCCACAGAAAGGCTCAACCTATAGGAATGTCACTTACTGAACTATGGATAGACATGCCCAAACACATTTTCATATTTATCTGTGATCTTAAGTTCTTAAGTGTGCTCTCTTTGCCATTGTAGATTTTTCTCTTTCTCTTTGTGATCTTTCTATACTATGGTACTCACCTCATAAATAACTTTATTTTAATTTTATTGCTACCTAAAGGAAGGACATGCTATTCCTACTTGTTTTATAAGCCTCTTGTCTTTCTTGGGCCAGCAATTTTCGAGGCATGTTCTCATGGCAGAGGGCAGAAGTAGAAGAAAGCAAGCTCAACCTCAAAACATTTTCGCTTTTTCTTGCATTATATTTTCTAACAACTCAGTCCAGAGAAGAGTCATATAGCCAACCTGACATTTGTGGGGTAGAAAAATATATTCTCCCATGACAGTGATAGAAAGAGGCATTGAATAGTTGCTACAAAAATAATCTAAAATACTATACTTAACTAAGCAGGGAAATAAAGAAAATGGAAACAAACATCTGAAAACTTCCCCATTCCCTCTACTCTCTATATAGGAATACTATTCAAATCCAATTTGTGCATGCTTTAGCACAAATTTAAATTCATCACTTTAAACTCTAAGGTTAAATATATTTAAACAAGTAGTAAAACTAAAAACACTTTTTAAAATGAGATAATTAAGCTTCTAATTGCCACATATAAAAAACCATTTTAACTGAAAAACAAGGTAAGATCTATTTTAAATTGGTTTATAACAAAAGGAAGGTTAAGTGGTCGGTCCTAAGAAATTGCTGTATTTTTCACAAAGATTTTAAAGCTGTGTTTACTCAAATAAATGCTTAAATAAAAGAATGATGCTTGTGCCTCTATAATACTTCAAAGTCAAGACAAGATTGTTCATGCTAAGTGCTTTCTATAGTTCATTTCATTTAAGACCATCAACTTGCACAATGGTCTAGTTTAACCCACTTCTTTAGTTCTTAATCATTCTAAGAGTTTTATTTATACACACAAAATAAAAGTGACCCAGAATAAGACCATCTAAAAGAAACAGATTTCTGAGCTTAATGTTGTGATTTTCTTTTTCCAAAAGATTGTGCCATACTGGGTTTCTGAGTCATATTACTTGATTTCATTTTATACTGAAAGTTAATAGTTTGTCATTTTTAGTCAGTCAGTATTCATTGAGTTGGTTACTTATCTTATTACTCGATGATATATAAAAATCCAGAATAAACAATGGATTCTGCCATCTTCACAGACTCTAAACAAGTATTTGAAAACACAATCAGGTTTCTTAAAAAAAAAATAAAAATGTAACCACTTTGATGAGAAGTTTTATTGGGCATATCCAATCTACAGTTTAGATAATTACTTGAAACTTTCAAACCTGATTGATTTTTATTTCTGTGCTATTAAGCAAGCACAAACTTCTGTAATTATATTTATTTGCATTATTTTTTTAAACAACTTCAAATTTACAGAAGAGTTGCAAATATAGTCAAAGAACTTTTTCTTTCTTTTTTTTTTTTTAATTTTTTTATTTTGGTTTTTCAATTACAGTTGTCCCCTTTTCCCCCAATTTCTCTCCCCCACCCAACCCACCCCCTCTCCCACAATCATATCCCTCCCCGTTGTCCAAGTCCATGAGTCTTTCATACAGGCTCTTTAATTAAACCCTTCCCTTACTTATCCTCCTTCTCTCCCTCTCCCCTCCCCCCTATTGACTGCTATTCTGCTCTTTGTTCTATTTAGTTCCTTTGTTTGTGTTGTTCTTTAGTTTCCTGTATTAGGTGATATCATATGGTATTTTTCTTTCTTTGCCTGGCTTATTTCACTAAGCATAATTCTCTCTAGTTCCATCCATGTTGTTGCAAATGGCAGGAGTTCCTTCTTTCTTTCTGCTACATAGTATTCCATTGTGTAAATGTACCACAGTTTTTTGATCCACTCATCTACAGATGGGCACTTAGGCTGTTTCCAGCACTTAGCTATTGTAAACAGCACTGCTATGAACATAGGGGTGCATAAGTTCTTTTGAATTGGGGTTTCAAGATTCTTCGGGTATAATCCTAGTAGTGGAGTCATTGGTTCAAAAGGCAGTTCCATTTTTAATCTTTTGAGGTAATTCCATACTGTTCTCCATAGTGGCTGCACCAGTCTGCATTCCCACCAACAGTGCAGTAGGGTTCCCGATTCTCCACATCCTTTCCAGCACTTGTTGCTTGTTGATTTGTTGATGATGGCCATTCTGACTGGTGTAAAATGGTCCATAGACACATGAAAAAATGCTCAACATCATTAGCCATCAGGGAGATGCAAATAAAAACCACAATGAGATACCAAGAACTTTTTCTTTTACTGAAACACTATGGTGTAAGCATGCTGTCCCCAGCAGGGCACCCTTTTACGTGGGTTGGCCTCTGACTCCCCATGGCCGCCTTCCCCTCTGCAATGAAAGCCCACATCTCTTTGTCTACCTAATCTTTTTAGAATGGAATTACTCAAGAAAGGAAGGGGAAGATAGCTGTAGTTACATTTTTGTATATATTTAGTCATTTTGGTTAAGGAGTACAGACTATGTCATCGGTTATAACATCATAACAGAAGGACTTTGGAAAGTGGTACTGCAGAAAATAGCAATTCAGAATACCTTTGCTTTATTTTATGAATTTGATTACCCAACTCTGAGATTTCTTACATAAAAAGGCTGCATCTCACCAACAGCAAAGTTAATCATATAACAGCATAACTCATATTTAATAACATTGAAGATATTTTCAATGCATAATTTAATTAGCATATGTCCAAAGATCTGAAGATATTTTCAAATATTTTGTTACAGTCATGAATCATACTTAGACATGTTTATTAGTATTACTACTGTGCTTCTTGTTTGTTTATTTTTAGTTTTTAATTTTACAGGTGCATTTATTTTAAGTAACACATCTTAAAAGATGTTAGAGATCAAATATAAAAACGTAGGAGAAAAAAGATAGTCTATTCCAAAGTAAAAATATTTCTGTCTTTATTTATCGAAAAAAATGACCTGTTTCTGTAACAACAGGGGGAAGGGATAAGCATGCTATTAGTCCTAAGTGCATTTTCTAAAAGTAAACCACAAAATGCTTTTGTGAATCAATGTGCTCTGAAAGAAAAATATTAAAACCTATCCAGTGGGGAAGTCATTTTCAAAGTCAAAGGACAATGGTGAATAATGGGCAATGGAAAGTTTTTCTCTTTCTATTTAGGGTGCCCCTGTGCTCTCTCCTCTTGGAAACAAAAGAGTTAGGTACATGGACAATGCAATTGAGGAATGATACCCCCGTGATCCCGAGGCAGAGCATGGCCATGGAAACTGCTACAGTGGTGGGATAATATTCGGTTTTCCTTTAATTTCTTTCAGAGTTTTTACAGACATTTTTCCACTGTCGTATATAATTGGGTTGGCCAAAAAATTTGTTTGTTTTTTTCCCATATGATGGCTCTAGTGGGGCTTACTTGTCTCTAACTTCATTCAAAACAATTTTGTTAGATTGTATTGTGACAGTTGTCATATCAGCATGCATTAAAAAAATACTTATTAAAATTGGTGATTTTTTTGTGTAGCCATTTAAATATTGAAGATGGAAGAAACTATGCAACGTTTTTAGCCTATTATGCTTTATTATTTCAAGAAAGGTAAAAAATATGATTGAAACAAAAAAAAAAATCTGTGCAGTGTATGGAGAAGGCGCTGTGACTGAACAGGTCAAAAGTAGTTTGTGAAGTTTCATGCTAGAGATTTTTCCATGGACAGTGTTCCATGGTCAGGTATATCAGTTGAAGTTGGTAGCAATAAATAGAGACCTTAATTAAGAACAATCAATGTTATACCATGCGGAAGAGAGCCTACATACTCAACATATCCAAATCAATAGAGTTTTGGTGAAAATAAAAAATGGGTCTTTTATTTTACAGAAAAAAGCATACAGACATTTTGGCCAACCCAATATAACTTAGAAGTACTCTTCTCCCATTTTCTATTCTGGTTCTTCTCCAATAACATATTTGCATGTCACAATTTTGATAAACAAAATCAGTACATATGTTTAAAATATTTTCCTTCATTGGTTTTTATTCAAAGACAATCATGTAGTATATTTCACTTTGGGCAAACTGTGCATGTCAATATTTTTCTGGTTATGTTATGGGAAAGATACAAGAGAAGGCAGATAACTTTAGTTCAAAATCAAACAGCTACCAAGTATCTGGAGTATAAATATTTAGATTTAACCATTATCCACTGATCATTTATTCAGCAGGCCAGCATTTATTGAATAACTGCCTTTGCCATGGAAGTACAAAATGCTAGCCCCAGGAACACAGTGATAAATGAGAATGCACCTAGGCCTTAGAGCAATTCAGAGCCTACATGGTGCGTCCATGGAGCAGCCTCCAAAATGTTTCGAAAATTGAAAGTGAAAGTCATTCTATCATGTTCTATTAATATCCATGAGAAGAGAACATTCATTTTACAAAGAAGTAAATTGTGTGAGTCAATGTACCCAGAAAACATTGATTAAATATTAATGCTTCTATGATATTTTAAAAACAAGTATAAGTAGGCATCAACATTTGCTGGTCCAAATCCTAAAGGGCATAGAATCTTCAAAAAGTGGAGTTATAAATTCTGTCAATATAAACTTCTCTTTCTTAACATAAGAGTTATATTCCAGCTGTCTAAGAATTAGATAATTAATACAACATAAGAGGGTGGACCCCTCAAAAACATGAATTTATTTATTAAAAATTGTGTATTTTTTTCTTACATATTCAAACTTCAGTCATCTTCAAAGTATTCTCCACTTGATGCAATATATCTATCAGACAGTCTTTCCACTGCTCAAAACAGTTTTTGAACTTGTTGATTTTGATGCCTTTTAGTGCTTCTGCTGTTTTTTGTTTCACCTCTTTCACATCAGCAAAATGTTTCCCTTTGAGGACTTTTTTCGCACAGGGAAGGAAAAAAAGGTTCCTGGGAGCCAGAATGGATGAATAGTGAGGGTGGGGCATGAGGGTTATGCAGTTTTTGGTCAAAACATACAAGCTTCACACATTCATATAAACATTATTCATCTTATTTTAACAGATAAGGAAGAGACACCCAGCATACTTAACTAACATTCCCAAGCTTCCATAGTTAACAACTTGTGAGAAAGATCAGCTTGTTTCACTCAAAGGATTATACCTTTTCCTTCACACCACAAGCCAAGTTATTGTTTTTCTCCAGACCCACAATGAGGAAAATTCAACACATTCTGGGCTTATTTGTGGTTCCTTTGGCAGTGCAGCATGAAGGCAAAAGCAAAGGAGTGAGTCAGGTGGGCTGATCTTGAATTTCCCTTCACTGAGCTGAAGGTTTCCTGTGAGTCATTTTGCATCATGGTATCTAGTTTTTCATATTTATAAAATACAAAGTTTAAACTGGATGTCCTCTAAGATTTAACCCAGATTAGAAGTTCTGTCATTCTCCCATATCTCTTTAAGTTATATGTTCCTTTTAAAATAAGTTATCTCGATCTTTCAGTAATTCGCCAAAATGACTAACACAAAGGGAAAGAGAAGAGGTACCCGCTATATGTTCTCTAGGCCTTTTAGAAAACATGGAGTTGTTCCTTTGGCTACATACATGCGAATCTATAAGAAAGGTGATATTGTAGACATTAAGGGAATGGGCACTGTTCAGAAAGGAATGCCCCACAAATGTTACCATGGCAAAACTGGAAGAGTCTACAATGTCACCCGGCATGCAGTGGGCATAGTTGTAAACAAGCAAGTTAAGGGCAAGATTCTTGCCAAGAGAATTAATGTACGTATTGAGCATATTAAACACTCAAAGAGTCGAGATAGCTTCCTGAATCGTGTGAAGGAAAATGATCAGAAAAAGAAGGAAGCCAAAGAGAAAGGTACCTGGGTTCAACTGAAGCGTCAGCCTGCTCCACCCAGGGAAGCACACTTTGTGAGAACTAATGGAAAGGAGCCTGAGCTGCTGGAACCTATTCCCTATGAATTCATGGCATGATAAGTGTGAAAAAATAATAAAAGTCTTCTGTACTGATAAAAACAAAAAAATAAAAATAAAATAAGTTATCTCAATTTAGAAAGTTGTATTTACTTTTGAAGTCAGTTATAAATATTTGGAAATGGGATGAAGGTTTTACTCTGCAACATATTGGCACTGCCAAGTGATAACCCTTTCAAAGTTTTCGTTATTTTTAATTTTTTTTATTTTTAAGTATATTTTATTGATTATGTTGTTACAGTAGTCCCATTTTTCTCCCCTTTGCTCTCCTCTGCCCAGTACTCCCCTTCTCTCCAATAATCCCACCCCTATGTCCATGGGTCATGCATATAAGTTCTTTGGCTTCGCCCTTTCCTATATTATTCTTAACTTACCTCTATCTACTTTATACCAACCAATTATGCTTCTTAATTCCTGCACCATTTTTCCCCCTTCCCTCTCCCAGCTGATAACCCTCTAAATAATCCCCATACCTATGATTCTTTTCCTATTCTGGTCAGCTTAGTTGGATTTTCTTTTTATTTTTAGATTCAATTGTTCATAGTTGTGAGTTTGTTGTTATTTTAATGTTCATAATTTTAATCTTCTTTTTCTTAAGTAAGTCTCTTTGACATTTCATATAATAATAGCTTGGTGATGATGAGCTCCTTTAGCTTTACCTTGTCTGGGAAGCACTTTATCTGCTCTTCCATTCTAAATTATTGCTTTGCTGGACAGAGTAATCTTGGTTGTAAGTCCTTGCTTTTCATTATCTTGAATACTTCTTGCCAGTCCCTTCTTGCCTGAAAAGTTTCTTTTGAGAAATCAGCTGTGACAGTCTTATAGGCACCCCTTTGTAGGAAACTCTCTGCTTTTCTCTTGCTGCTTTTAAAATTATCTCTTTATCTTGAAATTTTGTCATTTTAATTATGATGTGTCTTGGTGTGGTCCTTTTGGGGTCTAACTTGTTTGGGACTCTCTGTGCTTCCTCGACTTGTATGTCTGTTTCCTTCACCAAATTTGGGGAGTTTTACTTTATTATTGTTTTATATAAGCTTTCAATTTCTTGCTGTTCCTCTTCTCCTTCTGACACCCCTATTGTTTGGATGTTGGCACATTTAAAGTTGTCTCAGAGGTTCCTAATCCTTTCCTCATTTTTTTCAATTCTTGTTTCCTCATTCTGTACTGGTTGACTGTTGTTTTCTTATATTCCAAATCATTGATTTGAACCCTGGTTTTCTTCCCTTCACTGTTAGTTTTGTGTGGATTTTCATTCATTTCATTTAGCATAGCTTTCACATCTTCCCTTATGCATTTGCCATACTTAAGCATATCTGTCAAGCCTGTGAGCATCTTTATCACCAGTGTTTTGAACTATCCATCTGTTAGGTTGACTATCTCCTTGTCGCTTAATTCTCCCATTGGAGCCTTGATCTGTTTCCTCTTTTGGGCCATACTTCTCTGTCTCTTCATCTTGACAGGCTCCTGTGTTTTTTTGCCTTCATGTCTTAGGTGGAGATGTCATACCTGTTACATTGTAAGGGGAGGAGCCTTAGGTATTCGTAAGTATGGATGACCCATTTCATCACCTTGTGGCATTGTGTGTGGGGGACGGGTATGAGAGAGAACAAAGCCACTTGCTCAGCACTTGCCCCTTTTCCAGGCACTTCTCCCACTTCCCATACGGGACTGGAACCTCTGTAGCTGTTTCCCTGGCTTTTGTTCCCAGAGTGGGTGGATCTGCGGATGTTCTAGGACAATAGGGTCATTTAAATAAGCAGACTCTGCTGAGAGACCAGTGGTTTCTTCCTCTTCCCCAAGCCCCACTGGCTTGCTCAGTTAGAAGCAATGAGGCTTTATTTTCCCTGGCACTGGGACTGTGAGTTGCATCCTCTGGTCTGGTGCTGGGAGCACTCCCCAGGTGTCCCTTTCTACGTTTTAAAACATGTAACCACGCCTTCTGTCAGCCTGCTGCTGCTGCCACCACACCGCATCCTCTCTGCCTCGGCTCCGTCCCTCCTACCTGTCTGGGTGAGTATTTCTTCTTTATATCTTTGTTTGTTGGACTTCCATACAGCTTTATTTTCTGGAACTTCTGGTTGTATCTAGTTTTCAAGTAGTTGTATTTCTTCTTAGTTGTGGAGGTAGATGCAGCGTGTCTGTCTAGGCCTCCATCTTGGCCAGAAGTTCTGATTTGACCATTTTTAACTGTGATGAATCCAGGATGTCCTCGAAGTATTCTTATGCTGATATCAGGTGTTTGATTTCAAGTTGAGCAACATGTGACTGAAAGTCTTGATTTTAATAATTCTCTTTTTGTTTGGCTATTACAAGGTCCTTTGGCTTATATATACAGTTAAATTTCTGAAGTAGAAGGGCAGTGATCCATTTTATACATTTTATTAAATTCAGTGATTTGATTTGGTCATTGGAATAAAAAGCTGACATTTGGTTAAAAAAAATAATACAACATGATATCTAAAAAAATTTTTAAAGGAGGTTTGTGCACATGTGATGTATGTGTAAATATATGTCTATACAGATACATACACAAGCAAACACATGCAGGCCAAATCATTTTTTCTTTTGTGAAACCGAAATACTTTATTTCTCATATATTGTTTTTTTTTAACTTGCTTTATTGTTTATGCTATTACAGTTGTTCCAATTTCTTTTCCCTTTGTTCACCTCCACCCAGTGACACTCCTCCCTCCAACGCCTCCCACCTTAGACCATGCCCATTGGTTGTGCATATAGTCCTTCTCAACATCTTCTTATCTACCCCACTCCTTCCTACTAATCTTCTTAATTCCTATACCATCTCCCTCCCTTTCTCCCTTCCTCCTCCCCACTGACCTCTCCACAAAATGTTTTCCATACCTATAATTCTTTCCCACTCTCATTGCCTATTTAGTTTGCCTTTGTTTCGATTCCCTAGCTTCTGTTGTTGGTTGTTGTGATACAGTTTTCATTTTAATGTTCATAGTTTTGATTCTCCTTCTCCTAAACAAGTGCTTTTAACATTTCATACAATAATGGTTTGTATCTGATGAACTCCTTCAGTTTTACTTTGTCCTGGAAGCACTTTCTCTGCCCTTCTATTCTGAATAACAGCTTCACTGAATAGAGTAATTGTGGTTGTAGGTTTTTACTTTTCATTACTTTGAATATTTCTTACCAGTCCCTTCTCTCCTGCAGAGTTTCTTTTGAGTAATAAGCTGAGAGTCTTATTGGGACCCTTTGGATGTAATTCTCTTCTTCTCTCTTGCTGCTTTTAAGATTCTCTCCTTATCTTTAATTTTTGACATTTTAATTATAATGTGTCTTGGTGTGGTTCTCCCTGGGTCCAGTTCATTTGGAACTCTTTGTGCTTCCTGGACCTGTAAGGCTATTTCCTTCCCCAAGTTAGGGAAATTCTGCTTTATTATTTTTTTACATAATTTTTCAAATTCTAGTTCTTCTTCTTCACCTTCTGGCAGCCCTATGATTCAGATGTTGGCCAACTTATAGCTGTCCGATGAGTTTCTGAGCCTCTCCTCATTTTCCTCACTTCTCGTTTCCTCTTTCTGCACTAGTTGACTGTTTTTGTTCCTTCCCTATGTTCCGATTTGTTGATTTGATTCCTGGTTTTCTTTCTCTCACCACTAGTTTTGTATGTGCTTTTGTTCATTTCAGCAGGACTAGCCTTCATTCCTTCCCCATTTTGTTTAAGATCTGCTGTTTGGTCTGTAAACATTTTTATAACCAAAGCTCTGAACCGAGCCTCAGAAAGATTTCTTATCTACTGCTTCATTAGATTAGATATTTGCTGTCAGGTCAGCTGTATCACTGGGATCTCTATCATGATCTGTGCCATCCTGACAGTTTTGTGTTTCCCTTTGCTTCCTGGGCAGAGCTGTCACACCTCCTACGCTTAGAGAGTAAAGCCCCATGCACTCGTCACAACTGGGGGACCCATCTCACAAAGCTGTGGTGTTTTCTGCGGGCGGTGGGGGTACAAGATGGATTCCTGCCATTAAATCTCCCCTGAGACCGGAAGCCTCCTCCTCCATTCCCACCCCCTTTGGGCCTACAGTCCAAGGCAATGGAGGTCTGCCTCCTCTGGCTTTGGAATCATAAGCTGACAGGTCTGGTCTGCAGCCCGGGGTGCTCCTCAGGTGCTTCTCACCTCCCCTTAAATACAGGTGTCTGTGCTTACCACTGTCCTGCCTCTGTTGCTGCTTCTGCGCCAGACAGCACAGCTTGAACTCTCCTCCCAGCTTTACTCCTCCTACCTGTCTGGATGAGCACCACTTCTTTATAACTTCATACGTTGGACTTTCATTTATTTTCTGGAACTTCTGATTATTTGTGGTTTTGCGGTAGTTGTATTCCTTCTCAGTTGTGGAGGAAGATGGTGCGTGTCAGTCTAGGCCTCCATCTTGGCCAATAGTCTCTTGTGTTTGTTTGCTTTCATGTCCCAGGGAGAGCTGTTGCTCCTATTATGTTGTAAGGGGCGGAGCCTTAGGGATTCGTCAGTAACAGGCTGCCTGTTTCACCACGTTTTGTCACTGTATATGGGGGAGGGGTCTGAGAAGGAACAATGCCACTTGCCCAGCACTTGCCCCTTCTCCAGGCACTTCTCCCATTTCTGCACCTGACTAGCACCCCTCTAGCTGCTTCCCTGGCAGTCGTTCCCAGAGTGGGTGGGTCTGCGGATATTCTAGGTCGGGGTGTGGGGGCTTTAAACAAGCAGACTCTGCTGAGAGACTGGCAGTTTCTGCCTTCATCCCAACCCCCACTGGTTTGCACAGTCAAAGCAATGAGGCTTGATTTTCCCTGCTGCTGGGACAGTGAGCTGTGCAATCTGGTGAGGAGCTGGGAACGTCCCCAGGTGTCCCTCCTGACTTTCAAACATGTAACTGTGCTTTCCACCAGCCTGCTACTGTTGCCGCTGCTGCCATCACCACAACGTGTCCTCTCTGCCCCGGCTCCACTCCTCCTACCTGTCTGGGTGGGTATTTCTTCTTTTTATCTTTGCTGGACTTCCATGCACCTTGATTTTCTGGAACTTCTGGTTGTTTCTAGTTTTGAGGTAGTTGTATTCCTTCTTAGTTGTGGAGGGAGATGCAGCATGTCTGTCTACGCCTCCATCTTGGCTGGAAGCTATTTTTCATACATTTTAAAGTAATAAAACTAAATTATTAAAATTGTTCCAACAAAATGTCATTAAAATTATCTTTTTCTTTGTATCTAAAAAGTCATGAAATTTTCCAGTACCTCTACCTATTATTACTTATTTAAAAATTATAAATTTTTATTTTACAAAATAGAAAACTAAGCTAAAAAGAAAAAAAAACTTGCCCTAACCCCATAATATAGATATAACCAATTTTAATCTCTTGATTCATATGTCTGTACTTTCATCTCTAAACATTAATATATACACATGCAATCATATTACATGTACAGTAGTTTCTCTCTGTATCATGGTTCAGTTATCATGGCCTCACTGTATTGCAGGATTTTTCAAAATATTATATTTAATTATTTATCACTGATTTTTTGCTATATCGTGGAATTTTGTGGTACCATATATGTATCTTGTTAAAGTTACATAGGTTTAAGAGTGTAGAATAAATATAAGGTTCTTACTTTGCAGGGGGGTCTAAAACATAATACCCATGATAAATGAGGGAATACTGTATTCTCTTTTAAATCTGATTTATTTTGTGCTTATTTCATATGAATAAAAACAATTTAAAATAGTTAATATCTCCAAAGCACTTGACAATATAAGGACATTTATTATATTAAATTTTTATTATTTACCATTTAATGATTTTTCTAATATTTGATATTATTAATTATAATGCCATATGTATGAATGTATCCATCTGTGAATTTATTAGGTAAAATGGTGAAGCAGTGTTAAAACTTTTTATATTTAATTTTACTACAGATTTTTAAAAATCATTTTACATTTGTGCTATTTCTCAACACTTTAAAACACTGAAATCCCCTTTAAATACTTTGACCACTTTATTAACATTTTTCTACATGTTCATCCGAAGCATACAAATATATGAATTACAAAAGTATTAAAGGCAAAAACTTGCATTGTTCCAACTGATTAATTATCTTGCTCCATAAAATGAAAACCTACTATTTTTGAATCATCTAAAAACCTTTTTACCTTCTTTTCTTTTCCTTATGGGGAATAACTTGCCCCAACTTTCAGTTCACAGGCCTTGGTGGAGCTGATACCATCCCATTTCAGGGATGTGTATGTGACCCATTCTTCAGTCACACAGGGCATTTCATTTACTATTCAACAGAGATTAGTTCAGGGATGGACACAGTCCTTGATTTAGAACAGTGACCAAGAGGATTGAAATTTTGTTTAAATTGGTAGAAGAAGAGATGTTGTTTGAGTATACTGTAGCTGTATGATACAAGGCTGAAACTCCTGAAGCCATCTTTCCACCACATGGGGCATACTTGTCTGACTGGACTCAGCAAGCTGTAGGCAGAACCAAGGGAATGTTAAAAGTCAGTACTTTAAACCCATTCCTGGGTTGTGAAATATCCCTGGATTTTAATCACATAAAAGAGCAATTCCCATTTGGGTTGAGTTTTCCATTACCTACTAAGGACATCAATGCCAACTGATATATGTTTAAATAAATTTTTTAATCTTTAATAGCTCAGTCTTCACCAAACATTTTCTGCAATAGGTTTATTTCTGAGTCTTCCAGAACAGTCTGCACCTCTAATCATAATATAGAAACACATAGTATGTTACTTGTTGTCCCAACTCCTATCTCATCTCTGGACACTGAAACCTTTATAGTTTACCTTTGGTAAAAGCACATAAACATATTATACTGGTTTGGTGGTGATGAGCTCCTTTAGCTTTTTTCTTGTTTGGGAAGCTCTTTATCTGTCCTTCTATTCTAAATGATAGCTTGGCTGGGTAGAATAATCTTGGCTGTAGTTCCTTGCTTTCCATCACTTTGAATATTTCTTGCCAATCCCTTCTAAGCTGCAAAATGTCTTTTGAGAAATCAGCTGATATTCTTATGGGGAGCTCCCATGTAGGTAACTAACTGCTTTTCTCTTACTGCTTTTAAGATTCTCTTTTTGTCTTTCACTTTTAGCATTTTAATTATGATGTGTCTTGGTGTGAGTCTCTTTGGGGTCAATTTATTTGGGACTCTCTGTGTTTTTTATTAAAGGGTCTTCTTTAAAAAGAAGAAAAAGATAGAAAATTATGAACAACAAAATGCCAATAAATATGTATCTATCGACAATTGAATATGAAAATCTAAAAAGAAAAAAAAACAAATAAGCAGAACAGAAACAGAATCATAAATACAGAGAAGTTTTGATGGCTACCAGATGGGAGAGGGGTCAGGGAATGTGCAGAAAAAAAGTGAAGAGACTAAGAAGCACAAATAGATAGTTACAGAACAGTCATGGGGATGTAAAGTACAGCACAGGGAATAGAGTAGCCAAAGAACATATATGCATGTCTCATGGACATAGATAATGCTGTGGGATTGTCTGAGAAAGTGGGTAGGTGGCTGGGTGGAGGGAGACAAAGGGGCACAAACTTGGACCTGTAATAGTATCAAAAATAAATATAATTAAATAGTAATAATAAACATATAAAAAGGATCACCAAAAACACATAAACAAATGGCAACAAAATGACAACAACAAAAACCTCAATATTTATTGCTGCACTACATTTATAAATTTTTCTGATTATCTTCAAATGTTATAGCTCCTCCACCTGCTCACAGACTATGAACTTCTAAAGAACAAGTTGTAATCCTTACATTGCTTTGCCTTTCCCTCAGAGTCTTACTTTTAACAAAGTAGAAACTCATAAAAACAAAGTACTGATGGATTGGAAACAAAAATTTAATGACAAAGGGAAGTAGTGAAAGACGGTCTTTTCATAGGATAGCTGATAGCCCTAAGAGCCAACAAATCAATATTAAAGATAAGAAAAATTGAACTAGAAATGTCTGTAGGACACAGTGGTTACAGTATTTCAAAGATTACTAATGCCATGTTCCTAAACAATCACACATAGCATAAACCATAAAATATATAACCAGATAATTAAACTAGCCCAATTCTATTTGGGGTATGTTCTTTTATTCACTCTTTTTAAAAAAATTTTAAACTGTATTGCTTTTTCTTATTTTTTTAAATAAAAAAGGACCTTTTACTGGAAGCCTTGGTGCACCCTTTACACTAAAGTGAGTAATTTTTATAAATTATTCCTTAATATGTTATTATAACAATATTACTTATAATCATATAACTAATAATTTATTTAGATAATTAGTTAATAAACATGTCAGTTTGTGTTTAAAAAGAGTTATATTTGTTCACTCTTGACACATACTTTGGTAGAGGAAGATGAAGCCTTTATTACAAGCACAGAGGGATTTTCACAATATAGCAGACAAGTCTTAGATTATCATCTGTTTCATCAAGATTTAGCTGAGAAAAACCAAAATAAAAAAATTTAAAAAAAAAAAAAAAAGATTTAGCTGAGAAAAAGTAGAATACCCATGGACTTATCAAGACATACACAAATGCTGTATGACTAATGCTGGAGTCAAATAATTCGTAAAAATAAGCCTCAAATAACAGGAGGTTTATATGACCTAAAATGGGTTTCTATTATATGAAACCTTCATATTATTGTGTAGCTTATATATTAAACATCATATATTTTATTGCTCTTAAAATGAAAACTTTTTTATAATTTTACAACATATTCCACAAAGCAATATATTTATTGTTTAAAATAAATATATTTTATTTTAATTTAAATTTAAAAATATTCATAATGGTATGTCTTAGAGATAACTTTCCTAATACTTTAATAAAAACTTTTCAAAATTTTTTCTATGCAACTTTGAACATATTTTGCAAAATTACATCATATTGTATATGACTTGGAAAATCATCCTTTTGCTCACTGAATCATGATTTTTATTGTATTAATGGATATTTTTCCATTATACAGTACTAAGGGTCACCTGTATCTTAATGGTGGGAATATTGTCATTTAATTAATCAAGCAAATATTTACTTGTAATTAGCCTTTAAAATTTATCAATTATTAGAAACAAAACTTTGATAAATAAAAGGATAAGGTTTCCATCTCTCTTTTATATGGCTTGCCTTTGTTTACCTCTGTTAAACAGGTTGGTGGCCACCATAAACCAGAATTTCTAGACCAGTTTGTCACTTATTCTACTTTTGCTTTCTAAAATGATAACAGAGATTCCAGAGAAATTTCTAAAGTAGGCATAGAATCTAAATAGGTAATTCAAAAAAGATGGAAGTTTCAGGTAAAAAACAAATGGAAATGTTAACCTTATTAGTAGTCAGAGTAACACAAAATATTAGTTTTTTTTTTTTTTTTGACTATCAGATTTGCATAACTCAAAAAGCTTGCTTATCTATACTATTGTTGGAGAAAGTGAATACTCTGGTGCACCACTGGTGAAAGATTAACTTGGTACAAACTTCCTGGAAAATTTCTGGGGTAGCTATTGGAATTTAAAACATGCATGCTTTTGCACCCAGAAATCTCTCAGCTAAGAAACTTGCTTAGAGAAATGATTGCTGGAGTATATATATACTTGCCAGCCTTTCTGTTAGAGCATTATCTGTAATAAGATAATCAACAACAACAAAACCACAGAAAACCTCAAAATCAATCAATATGGAATTGGATGATTGTGTTGTATTTGTCACATTACAAAGGAATGCTATATAACCATTTAAAAATTATCTTTAAACATGTAATGAACCATAAATAAATCAATGATACATTGATTAATGTATAATGAGAGAGAGAGAGGATAAGTATAGAAATGGAGGAAAAAGAAAACATATACCTATTTATGTACTCTGTTCATATATATTTAGCATACATTCTGGAAAGTTATATTCCAAAATGTTAGCAGTCATTAAAAAGTAGTGGTTGACTATGGGTAAATTTTTATAACCTTTAAAAACATCTAAATTAAACATAAGCATTCACCTTAATAGTTTAAAAATTAAAACTTCATATTATGAAGGTCATAAAACTATTTTATTAAATTAGTTAAGATCATTTAATTTTTAATTAATACTGGGCATTTAACTTATTTATAATATTGGATATAATAAATAATATGATAGTTACTATACTTGATATAAATATTCTAGAAAAACCACTATTGTAACTGAATTATCATATATAAAACTATTTTAAATGAACTCCTTCAGATAAATACTTAGAAATTATTTTACTAGGTCAATGCATTTATTTATTTGTTTATTTATTTATTTATTTATTTATTTATTTATTTATTTATTTATATTTTTATTTTAGAGGGCAAGGGAGGGAGAGACACATCAATGTTCCAAAGAAACATCAATCACTTGCCTCTCATGCACACTCGTTGGGGACCTGGCCCACAACCCAGACATGTGCCCTGGCTAGGAATTGGACCCCTGACCTTTTGGTTTGCAGTATGATGCCCATCCCACAGAGCCACACCAGTCAGGGCTCTATTTATTTTTTAAGGTCTTTAATCTATATTGCCAAATTGCTTCTAAGAGGAAACAATTAATATTCTTATTAGGTGTGTGAGAGTCAGTCACCACTGGGAAGTATTCTTTCTCCTCTTAATTATTTTATTTATTTTATGTTTTTTTTTTTTTGATGTACAGAATATTTTAAATGCTGATGTAGATACATAAGTTTATCTCTAATTTCATTACTTTCATTTTCTTGTCCAAAAATTCAATTAAAATAGTGATCTACATTTTCTATTTTATGTGATTTGATAGTAAAGCTAATTAAGTTGCTAACCTATTTTTAATTTATTTTAATTATACAAATGAACATTTTTTTCATTTTCAAAATATCTACTCACTAGAAGAATGCTTACTTTGATTTGCAGAAATGTTCAGTTACATCTCCATGTTAAAAATTGGCAAATTTTCTATTAAATTTCAGATGTTGGAAAATTGGAGTCTGGCCCTGGTGGTCCCATATTCCCACAAGACAATTGACTGCAGTTGGTTAGCTGCTATACTCTTTAGATTGGGCATTCATTTTCCAGTTTGCCTCCACCCCTTATTGGATTCTATTAAATCCACTTCACTTCTATAGGTGTGGCTTGCCTCAACACAGCAGACATTTTAGTGTGAATTTTCACTTTAAATAATAGATTAGATAGACATGCACAGAGAAGACTTACCAAGATTGACCTGTGCTTCGGTTTCCTTATGAAATTGTGTTGTCCATGGTGTCTTGAGCTAAATGGGTTCCAATATCTCTTAAGTTCATGTGGTTATGTAGTCTTGGCAGACCGATGTTATGAGTGTATATTCGGAGTAGTAGGGGGTCTGTGATAGTGAATTTAGTCAAGATTAAGAAGTTACTGGAATATTTGGGATGTACAAGAATACTATTTATATATATATATATATATATA
Organism: Furipterus horrens; assembly: GCF_987537825.1. Taxonomy (NCBI): domain Eukaryota; kingdom Metazoa; phylum Chordata; class Mammalia; order Chiroptera; family Furipteridae; genus Furipterus; species Furipterus horrens. The sequence continues at coordinate 54,424,650 of NW_028327175.1, read as the reverse complement.
TATATATATATATATATATATATATATATTAGCATTCACAAGCCTTACAAATAAGATAAAAGGAATTTCTCAGTATACTCTCTGAGACATAGCATATAATAAAGTAATATTTTCTGGAATGAATGAAAAAGTAAATGAATGATTGTCCCATGATTAGATTTCATAACTGGTGGGAGGGAGATTCTCACTAAGGGTGAGAATCAGTGCAGACTGCCTGAGGAAACTGAGCAGAGTTCAGCATAAGTGAGGAGGAAAATAGTTCAAGGTGACACATGACCTGGCAATGCTTATCATGTGTTTCATCTGTAGACTGACTGAAGAAAAAAACTGATCAGAAAATTTCATTGATAAAAATGTAATAGAATATGTTCCCAAAAAGGAAAATAAGATGTAAGTTTAGACCCTTCATGTTGTTCTCATTTTGTAAGGAAGCTCATCAATGTAAAATCAGCTACCTGTTCATTCTAAGAGAAACAGTCAGTACATTTGAACTTTTCTTTTTTTTTTTTGAGAGAGAATCAAGATTTTCTTGACATATCAATGATGAAGTAAAATTTATTAAAAAATAATAATTATACTAGACAACAAACATTTCTATTTGTAATAATTTTAATAGAGATTTGTTCTCTACAAAATAATTCATACAGTCTTCAATTTTCAGAATGCAAGTGAAAAGCAGGCAACACCCACTTTCAATTCTCTTTAAGTTCTCTCATGTTTGAAGGACTGTTGTGGACATTAAAGACTTTGTTCCTGTACTATGCTCCCCAGGTGTTTGTCTTCCTACCTTCTGTTGAGCATTCCACTTCTGGCACTTCTAGAACCATTGCATCCTCCCCCCCCTGATTCTCCCACTCCAGTTTGTATGCTCTGAGCTCCATATATTCAGATATCAGCACTTATTCAGCAAGGTACCTGTTACCTTAGAGTGGAATGCTTTTCATTTTCTTTCCTGGGGAGACATTGATGCATTCTCCCCAACTCCTATCAACCCCACCTTCCTCTTCTACTTTGCCTGTTTTTAAAGAGGAAACAAAAATCAACCTAGAAGTTAACATCCATTGTTAACATCACTTTATCACAAAATTGTTCAAATGGTCTCAAGACAAACTCATTATTCTTTGTAAAGATTTACATGAAGGAGTATAATATATCTTCCTTCTCAGCTTCAGATACTTAGGAGAGTACTACAAGAGGCAGAGACAAGCCAACTTATGATGTGCTTCTACAGGTTGCTCATGTTTGCACACCCCTGGCATTATAGTTGGACTAGAATACCACCAGAAATTTGAATGACTGAAGTATTATTTATATTTGCTAGACAATGCAACTAGAAAAGTAAATAAACAAAATGAATTATGATGATTTCCAATTTCTTTTTATTCCATACTATGAACTGAATGGAAGGCTTGGTTACTGTCACAAAGTCATCTGGAATTCATGAATTCATTTATTGAGGAGTGAATGATCTTAGAAATTAGAAAGCAGCAATACTCTAGTCATTACCCTGAGCTGTATGAGTTGGTGCTTGTTGCTCCCGTGGGAATGAATCCTCAGCCAGCAGTCTCGGCGACTGCCAGGAACAATGATTTAAGCTCTGCACTAACCACTTCCCCTGCAAGACTGCCTTTTAGGGCAAAGGTGCCATCAGGGCTAAAAATGAAGATCTATTTTATAACATTAAAAGGTATTTCACAGAACTAATTAGAAGCAAAAGAACTGTTCATTCCCTTGTTTGGGAATGTAAGCTATTCAGAAAATTCATAAGATTATTCTTCTGCATTAAAAAAAAAAAGAAATTTGAAAAGTTGAAAGAAATATAGTAATAATCAAAATATAAGTACAATAGAATATAAAGCAGATACAACCATAAAATATTTAGCTGTGGTTAAAAAATATTAATAGTAAGAGGCTGAGCAACTCCATTTGTTTAAAATAAACTAGCTAAAAGTTGTGGATCAATAGTCTGTGCACTTGTTATCAAAACCAAGTTTCTTCTAAGGGGAAAATGTTCTGGTATTTTCAGTCATCACTCAAAATCCCCAGGCAGAGTCTTGGACAAAAATGAGTCACCAGCTTGAGTCATAGCCCAGAGTGACACATTATTTAATAGAGGAAGGAAAAATGTTAAAACAGTTACAAGGGTGTTTTCAGCTGATGCTGAGTCAGATCATCAGGGCAACACTGGAAACACTTCTGTTCTTCATTCTACATACTATTATGGTGTCTATTTCTCATAAACTGAACTACAATATAGTTTTCACACTAATATCAATGTTAATTTTATTTTACAAATAGAAAAATGCAATTTTAAATTTTTGGCAAGGGTATCTTCTTCCATTTAAATGCACTTTTGATTCACTTATGTCTGTCTAAGAGATCTTCTAAATTCATTATTTTATTTAAAAAAACTGAATTTTGATTGATTTATAATCTGTACTTTCAAATTCATGTTAATTGTTGTCATTACATTATTTTATTGTAACCATTCAGAAATGTGTTCCCTATAATAAAATGACAAATAATAGCTCAACTTAACAGAAATTTTCTAAAATTTTATTTGCTTATTTGCTGAAGGCTCACATTACAATGGATTTTTATATGTAAGCTGCAATTTTTTCAGTTCAAAATAGCTATTTTATTATATTTCAGATCAGAAATTGCAATACAAATCAATTATACTTTAAGAAGAAAATTATTGAAATCAAACTAGAAATATTTGAATTCTTTTAGGATTTGGTGAAGTAATGGTGCACTTTTTCTCCATAGTCTCTTTTCTACATATTTTATAATTTTGTTCTTGAAAGGAAAACTTCTCTATGAATCAAAGTCCCCAGGATTATCTAATAAAGCAAAAAAGGCATGCTTTCATTGTGTTTTGAAATTTTTATTTAGCATTTCTTGGTTTATATGTGAACTCTATGCCTCTCAGAAAGTCATTTGACTTAACTAACCTTAATTTCCTTAGATATAAAATTAGGACAACAATAGGATGAGATATAAAGAAAGCGCTGCTGAAGGCATTAATTAGGGTAGTGCATAAAAAACATCACGAAGTGTTTCACAAATAGCTCTCAAACAATGGTATCCAAAAAATACACTGACGATTTCCATCAAAGGGCACCTTAAATTATTTTGCACTGAAATTATTTTAGACTTATGGAAGACTGACAAAGAGGAGTAGACTGATGCTTCCATATACCAGAGTTCTCAACATTTTTCATAAAGGGTCAGATAGTAAATATTTTATGCTTTGTTGGAGAGATGGCCTCCTATTGCTCTGTGCCCTGATCAGCATTTGGTTACTTTTTTTTTTTTTAACTTTTTCCATTCTGATAGGTGTGAAGTACTGTTGCTTTATGCTTTTAATTTGCATTTCCCTTATAAATCATGTAGATCATCTTCCTGTATGCTTGTTTGCCATTTGAGTGTCTTCATTGGTGAGGTTCTATTCTGATTTACTGTTCATTTATTTCTTTGTTTTGTATTGACTGTTCAGTTCTTTATATATTCTGAAAACAACGCTTTCATTGAATATGTGATTTCAAATGTTTTCTGTCTGCAATATGCATACTGTTTATATAATTTAGTTATTGTTGTGAGAAGTATGTATGTATCCATCCATACATACAAATATATAGACCATGTATATACACACATATATATATATATATATATATGTGTGTGTGTGTGTGTGTGTGTGTGTGTGTGTGTGTGTGTGTATCTTTAGAAGGTTAAACAGCAATAGCTACTAGCTCCCACCTATTATTCCTGGGGAGGCTACCCTCTAAGGAGGAAATGACACTAAGAGGAAAACATTTATTTCCCTGTATTCATGTACCTTTAAACTTCTATAATGTTCATGTATTAATTATTCAAAAGTAATTTAGGGACCTAAAAATTAAGTCCCTGAAATGGTGGGAAACTGGAAGGAAGGAAGTAGAGGCACCAGAGATTTCTCTCACCAGAATCAGACCCTGAAAGCCAAGGTTCTACTCTTGAATAATGACCGTGCATGTTTCTGGGAAACAGCATCCACCAGGGAATCAAGACGGGGAATACCAGAAACTGGAAATCTAGTATAAAACGTATAGTCTTTTTTTCCATTGTTTTAATTTTTAATTTTTATTTTTAATTATTTTTAATTTAATTGTTTTAAAGATATAGTCTTAATATTAACTTTCCTTAGTAGGCATAGTGCAAAGACAAAAGAAGTTTAAAATGTAACCTTCAGCTTTGTCTAAAGCCCACAATTATCTTTGCAGCAAGAACCATTTATAACATCAGGGAAACAACTAGATAAAAATAAAAAGTGTTAATCCAAAAAATTATGGTTCTGTTGTGCTGGAGTAATGTGGGGAGGTCTTATGGGAAGATATGAATTCAGATAGTAGAAATTGTGAGAGATCATTTCAGATGGTCATATCAGCATGAGTAGAAGGTTGGAGGAAATGAATTAGCTTGGTGTTAACGGAAAGCAATGAAAAAAATGTTTTGAGTTGTGCAAATATCGTGTAAATTTTGAAACGTGTTTGGAACTCTACTTTCAAGCAAAGTATACTCTAAAATGATAAATCAAGAAGGTCAGAGGGAATGCAGAATATACTAAACAATGACAATTACAATTATAGCTACTTCAATTGAAAATATAAATGCATAAATTAACTTAGATAGCTACAACATAACTTCTGGAATCAAACCAGGGCTCAGATCCTGGCTCTATTCGTCAGTACTGCCTTAATCTTGAGCAAATTACATCAATGTTTTGTTCCTTGGTTTTCTCAACAGTTAAATGGAAATGGTTAAATCAGCCTTTGTTGGGGTGATTTAGTAAAGCAATACACGTGAAAACACATTAGTGTTTAGTATACAGTTGACCCTCCATAATTTTTGCCAGTAGAGTGTGTGGGGCTCTGAATTCACTGTTTAAGTTAAATTACTGGCTCCGACACTTACTAAATTGACACAATGGGCACTTTACCTAACCAATCTGTGCTTTATTTTTCTCTGTAAAATGGAAGATAATAATAACAATCTACTGTATTATTTTTTTCGTTTCTGCTTAACAGGTTACCTCACATTTAGAAGGTTAAAATGACACCAACTTATTAGCCCACAGTTCTGTATATCCGAAGTCCTGGTAGGGGCTTAACTGGATTTTCTGCTTTGGATCATACAAGGCTGAAATCCAAAATTTAATCTAAGGGCATTTTTGATATCAAAGAAAATTTTGTATTAAACACTTTTGGAAAAGTTTCTTAGACATAGGACCTTTCTAAGTTTTATATGCTAACATTCACCATGAATCTTTAAGATGCTGGTATGAGATGCAATGTTACCCAAGTTATTTGACCATGGAAAATTTTGTTTTTCCCAGGAACCTATTAACATCTTGGGGAAAGTAAGCCTGCAGAAAATATTTTGGGAAGTGCTGTCTTCAAGTGATGTATAGGTTCATTTCTGGCACTTTAAACATATATTTGAAGAAGCTATAAAACTGTAGGCTGGATCATATATGATTAGTAAAGATCCCTTAGCACTTTATGTGAGGCAGAAGATTTGTAACAGAATTTCATTCTTCTTCTTATTTTGTAAATAAATCTACTTCTTTTGGTCTTCTAACATTTCTTATATTCTACTTCTGAAGAGGCTATACATGACAGACAGTAAGTGAAGTGAGTTCTATAAATGTAAATTAGGTAAAGTATCTGGAACCTTCAAAATGAAAGGCTTATTGGTACATGATCATTATCAATAAGTGGGAAGCTATAGATCTAAGGCTATGTATCAGATTTATATTGGAAATGGGACTTGTGGAAGAAGAGGCATTAAACTGGCAAGATGTTTTACAAGTTGTCTGCCAGCTAATATAGGATGGCATTTATAGTCATAACTCCAGGTGTTTGGTCACAGAATATACATTGTAAAGTAGTTTTATGCTCTCCTGGAGTTCTTCTTTTTTTTAAGATTTTAAATTTAAAAAAGAAAAAAAGATAGTAACATACACTGTTGTGAAAAATTACTTAACTTCCTAACATGCTTATTAAGGTCATATATTATCATAAAAGTAGAAATAAACCAGGAATTAAACAGAAAAATAATATCTCATCACAGAGACACTGGTTTTTAACATTACATTTTTGAATTTCAGTTCTATCTTCTAGAAATAATACCTTAAAATTAATACTAAACATGTTATTCTAAATAAAAATGATAAAAAGCTACCTTATGGTAGACATGCCAGAGGATGACTGGAAAGCACACTTTCAAAATTAAGTAATCATAATGTGCCAGAAAGTTGGAATTTGATGGTTTAAAACTTCTTTGCTATGGCTCTGGACAATGATGTCTTATTCTAGCACCAGTGGCTTTGAGCATGAAAATTGTAAGTAAATAAATAATTCTACATCTTTCCCTTAGCAAACTCATTTTAAAATTCTTTTTATTTTCACCCAATTCCTGAAGTGAGTGAAAAAAAAAGATTCAGAAGTACAGATTGATAGTTACAAACTAGTCGTGGGGATGCAAAGTACGGCACAGGAAACAGAGTCAGTAATACTGTAATTATGTATGTGCCAGTTGGGTACTAGAAATATCAGGTGTAACACTGTAAATTATATATGGTTGTTTAACCAATATGCTGTACATCCAAAATTAATACAAAATAATATTAAATGTAGACTGTAATTGAAAACATTACAAAATTGAAAATATATATATTAACAGAAGAAACTATTCTTTCACACTTCCATCAAACATGAGATCTGAACAAACCTTGTTTTGAAATAATTTTTGTTGCTGTTGGTTTTTGTTTGCCTGTGGTGTAACACCTTAATGCTCCAAAGAAATATAAAATATTACTTTTTCATTCTTGATCTCACCTCAAGTTCCAAAAGGAAGGCAGAAATTAAAGTTTAACTAACTCAAGGAGGCACAAGGAGATGAAGTTGCATGGCCAAATATCCTATTCTCCTTTCACCTTTTTCCTTCAAGAATATTTTCAATTTTTCTGAGTCTTTGTTTCTACCTCTCTTTCTACCACCCCCTCTAGAAGGAAAAAAAAAAAAAAAGCAGAAGGCAAACAAACAAACAACAACAACAAAACTGAGTTTCATTTTGGTACCTGCAACTGCTGGAATTGAATCCATGTACACCAAGCAATCACTCTAACAGGACAGAGAAGAGAACACTATTGTAAGCCAAGGGCTATATTTTGGTTCAACCACGTTCACTGCAAAAACCAGTCAGTTAATATTGTTTTTGGTGGGTAGCGGGATAATTTGATCCACTTCAGTGATGCTTCAGGAATCTGTCACTGCCTTCTATTTTCTTGCACGGTCCCCAAATTCGCCGCAATATTTCTCATCTGAAACAGATGTCCTGCTTAACAAGATGCATGTCTCCTATTTGCTTGCTCGAAGGCTTCATCTTTTTGCCCCTGAGAAGAGATGAGCCCATAACCCTCTATCCCAGCCCTAGAACTAATAAAAGTGCAGACAGAACAGTAGAGTAGCCCTGTCTTATATGATAGCAGTCTGGCTGCTGAGTAGGTTGCATTTCCTGAGAATCCAGGACAACTCACTTTGCAGGGTTCTGTCTCTCTCGCAGTTTCGTGCCCCAAGAGCCACGTTTCAAAATCTCTTAACTTCTTTTCCTGACTGTACTGAGAAGTGGACTTCAGGGGAATTCTTAACGTAGCTAATTATAACATCAACGCTGGAAACCAAGAGAATTTCAGATGAGCGTCTCTGGCATGTGTGGAAAAGGTACGAGATAAGTAGGGATGGAGGAACTTCAGAGGCAGTGGCAGGTGCCAGGGTGTGGTTGCAGTTGTCTCCCTTTTCTCTTCCAGCAGAAGGAGCCACCTCTGAGAGAGAGAGAGAGAGAGAGAGAGAGAGAGAGAGAGAGAGAGAGAGAGAGAGAGAGAGAGAGAGGAGGGGAGAGAGAGAGAGGAAGGGAGGAGGGAGGGAGGGAAGGAGAGAGGAAAGGAGGGGGAGATTGAGGGAGAGAATTAAGGGGGAGAACAGGAGGTGGGTGGTGTCTAGGGAGCGCGCCTGGGAGGCTCAGGCTCACTCGCACGCCGCCTCTGTTTGTATACAGTGCGCTCCTGGCTGCCGGCTCGCTTGCTTCCCTCTGGCTCAGGCTTCATTGTTCTCCCAAGTCAGAAACCCCGCAGCTGCACCGCTAGCTACAGCTGCGCTAGCAGCGCCAGCTGAGCGCACAGAGTGTCCGCCAGCTCGGGTGACCCAGACCGCGCGGGAGCCTGCGCCCCGCCCTGCCTGCCAAGCCTCAGCCGGGACCCACCCGCAGCAGAGGCTGAGCCAGGCAGCTTCCCAAAGCTCGCCCACCTCTTTGCGCCAGAACACAGGCAAAAGGAGAAGGAAGAGTCCTCTCTTTGGTCACCCACTCTTTCTCGCCCTCTCCAAGAATTTGTTTAAGGAAGCGCTTCGGGAAGAAGACATCTTCCAGAATTCACTGTCAGGGGTGGGGTTGCCGGTGACCTGCGGTGCTACCTCGGCAATACTGCCCCCCGCTGAGACCCTGCTTAGCCCGAGACTAGTCCGGGAGAAGGGATCATGAAGAGCTCTGTGGCCGTTTGGCTCTTGGTCGTGCTCAGCCTCGGTGTCCCCCAGTTCTGCAAAGGTGAGGCAGCGGGGGCAGATCCACTGGGTTTGGGACACAGGAAAGTCCTCTGGGAAACGCTGTGCATGGGGCAGGAGTGGAGGTGGTCCCCCACCCCCCGGCGGGCAGGGGTAGCGAGCACCACTGGCGGGCGGCAGGGAGGAGGCGGCAGGCCCTGGGTTCCCGGGAAAAGTGCTCGCAAAGTCAAAGCGAATGAGAGGGGTTGAGCGGGAAAGGGAGTGCATGGTACCGAGGTGAGATTGAGGAAAGACGGGAAAGGGGAGGAGGGAGGGAAGGGCACTCCTGGGCACCGGAGATTCCACGGCTCACTGGTCATCGGGTGGCCGTGGCCGCGTGTACCCTCCCTGGTCAGTGCTTGCAAAGCGCACTACTATCACCAGTCACTGAGTGGGTATTTCCTGGGGGCCATCTGGGGAAGCGAGAGTGCCCGGGGCATCATCTAGTCGGAACTGGATGAGGCTGGAGAGCTGCAGGACTGTCTGCCTCTGGGGTGCGGGGCTTCAGCGCGGGGCTAGACTGAGCAGTTTGCAAATCCAAACCTATCGCTGGGAGTTTGGCCGAGAGTGAGATGGAGAACAGTCTGACAAGTCAATTCGGCTTTCTTCTGCCACTCTGTCCAGAAAGGCAGAATCATTGATTTCGGGGGAAGGGGGGGAGGAGAAACGGAATTAGCCTTTTCTCTAATCCTAGGGCCCTCGAGCTTTGCTCAGCACTCCCTTCCCTACGAGTTTAATTCTTGGAAATAGAAAATCTTGCCATGCAGCCCTCGCTCCCCCGCCTAAGAGCGGAAAAGTTGTAAGAGCTCGTCTGGTGGTGCTTATCATGACTTGTGTGAAATAAAACAGCCTGTTAAAAAAAAAAAAAAAAAAAAAAGGACTTCGACGAGTCTCCTGCCGAATTGTGTAGCTAGATGCCTCGCAGGTCCTTTGTGAAGGGTGGCTTTTCATTGCAAGCCCTGGTCGTGGTCCTATCTCTGCGCCAGTGGAGGGTGAAGTTGGCACCGAGAAAGGACAGGGGCTGGGACAGGGTCTTTGGGAAGGCCGCGAGAGGGGGCTTGCGCCCCTTCTGCACCCACAGATGCCGTGGGCCCTTCTAAGGGGTCCTCAGGCTGCTTCACGGAGGGAGCTGAGTGCACTACAGGGTTTAAAATCCCGCGCCTCTAAAAATGGATAGTTGACTAGATCCATTTGAGGTTAGATACAGTACTGCATCAATATTCTGCAAGAACCATCCATTTGTTTCATTGGAAAATTGTGTACTCTTGGACTACTCTTCGCCCAAGAAGCAGGGTGTTCCTGGCTTACTTGCTGCCCTGCCAGTAGTGATCGGTGACCTCTCCTTTCCTCGGCCTGCCACCCTCCCTCAGGATGAGGTTATCCTCAGCGTGCGTGTAGGTGTGAGCCTCCCTTGCGTTTACAAAGTGCCCTTCCAGTGGTCAGGCAGAGGTAGCCACTCCACTGAAGGTTACAGAATTGTAATGGCTCTGTAGCTGCTCCGCCGAGTTGCCCCAGCGATAGAGCTTCCACCACCGATATTTTTCCTTTCTCTTATTTCCCGAATGAATTTCATTTGCACTTTGATCCCTTAGCTGGAAGTGGAAGGGTAAAACTGTAGAGACACTTCTCCTTCCTTCCCAGCCTCCGTTCACGAAAACACACACACTCACCCACAGCTAAACCTTGCCACTGCCACCATATGTCCCGCTCCGAGGTGGAGGACGGCAGAGGTGGAGGAGACGGTGTGTGTGGCCGCTATAGCCTTGCCTGTTCTGGTTCCCGTAGCCTGGGGCGCGATGATTCCCAGCTCGCTGCAGCCCAGAGCTCTGCTTCCTAAAGATACCCACGCCTAGGGCACAGCTCACTCCTGCAGACAAACCTACCATGGTAAGGTTGCCTGGCCTTCCCATTCAGGCCGCTAGACGAAGCTCTGGGCAGCTGTGTACTCCATATTCTTCAGTAGATTTCTCCTTTTTCAGCCAGCCTGTGGGGAGAGGGAAAGCGGGCTTTAGGAAAAAACACCGTTTTATAGGCAATTTCTGTTAAACTTGCACCTTTCTGCTTTATTCTCCCTCAGCCCTGTAGAAGGCAGAGTGCAGCTTGCATGACAGCTCCAAACAATTAAACTTTGAGCAAAGTTATTGAAGCCAGCGTTAACACTCAGAATTTCCCTTCACACACACTCCCTCACACACATAATTTGTCCAATGTATGCCTTTTAGACGTTGGAGTTTTCCTGGGTGGGTTGTAATTTCTGTGCATCAGTGCCTTGGATTTGATAAGGACACGTAATTCCTTTTATTAGTCGTTTTTATTTTAAAATTAAACCAATGGATCAGTCAGACTGAATATTTTATTAACTCTTAAATTATTCATCATTATGGGTTGCTCTAAAAAATCCAATAACATGCATACAGTTGCAGCAAACACGTGACATCTTATGCAATCTGTCCCTGTGCCTGCAGTTTGTGCCTGAAGTCTTTAAGCAAATGGCACTGTCTAAAAATGTCTAGACATGTCCTAAATACTACGAATCATTGTCATTTGCATTTTTTAAATCATTGACAATTTTTAGTTAATTCGACAAGAAAATAAATTAGTAACTGAACAATCTCATAACAACAGTGCTTCTATGATTAGTATATTAATATTTATGCTGAAATAAGAGGTTTTTATGTTTAAAAACAATTATTATACATTAGTGTATTCATTACCTAATTTATATGATCATCATTTTTATACTTTAAAAATAAGTGTTAAATTCACATTTCTGGTGAAACAGTTAAAAATAATTTTGAGATGTTGAATTAAAAATGATAATTAAAGGAAGATAAAGTATCCTGCTGTGACTATTGACACTAATGCAAAATCTTGGCCATGTCATGCATTGTCATAGTACAACACACATTTTTTTTCCCTTTCTGGTCATGACCATTTGTTTCTAAACATTCTTGAAATGTTTCCTTAAAATTAAAATGTATTTTGTTTTACATTTATATGATTTGGGCAAAACACTTATAGTGACACAAATTAATGGTTTAAAAATTGAAATGGTCTATTCTTCCTTTTATAGTCTTGAAGTAACGAAGATATTCAAAACCAGGCAAATGACACATCACTTCTAAACTCTTCTCTAAATTAAAACTCTGTTGTATTTTGCTCAACTTAAGATCATTATTTATTAAAACATGTATTCAGGATTAGGGCATTTTTAATAAATTGTTAATAAAATTTGCTTTTATTGTTAGACACATGTAATTTTTCCTCCTTATGAAATTATAGCTGTATAAAGTAAAGGGATAAGATATACATGATTAAAATAAAATAGTTTGGTTACTCACAATCATTACAAAATATCTGACAGATTTAAGACTCTAAATTTATAGCCCAAACTCCTAATTTCACTGATTTAAGTAAGATAAAATGTTTAATTAGATTATTTATTTTTTAAACTTTTTGTCTTTTACGGGGTTTTGAATAATGGGATGAACTGTATATGTTATCATTTGTGTACAGTTTAAAAACTTGCTAGATTTGAGAGTACATAAAGCTAAGAAACTAATTCTGATATTTGTTGTTTACTGAACACACAAGTGCAATGGCCTTGAGTCTAAATTATGATGTAATGGGTTCACTATATTTTTTGCCAAAACAAAACAAAACAAACAGACAACAACAATAACAAAAAAATAATGCAGGCTTCAGAACTCAGTTCAAGCCAGAGTAAATCACAATGAGTAGGTATTAAGAAACAAATAGCAAATTTTGATAATATATAATTAATTGTATGGCTTCTGTCAGAGCTAATAAATTTACTCTTTATATAGTTGAGTTTATTCCCTAAGTAATTTGCAAATGGACATTATTTGGGGGGGGGGAGTAGAAAATTAAAGCCAAGCCATTCCTATTATTCAGTTCTCATCTGTGTTTTAATGAAGATGACTAGCATGGTTTTATTTTAGTTTTTGTTTTTAAAGTCAATGCTCATGTAATGATTTTAATATCTGTTGGTTAATCAAAGCAAATGTATTTATATACAAATAGTCAAATAGTTATCCATATGGAGTAAATATTGACAATTTTCTCATAGTTATGTGATAATGCTAGATTGAATACTATGAATACTTAAACTGAATGAATTACCACTTAATTGTCACTTAAAATACATATAAAAAGTCTGATTTGAGAGAGTTGTTGAAGGGAAAAGAAGACTGGGATCAACTCTACCCTTGCCAGCAGGTGTCAGGATAATCAGTGGAGATCTTTTAAAGGAAAGATGGAAAAAATTTAAAAAGTAAACTGAGAAATACTAATCTGTAAATCCACAAAAAGTAATTTTCTTCTCAGTATGAAACTTATATTATTAATTTTCAGTGCTCTGCTGAAAAAGTGAGGACCCACTGCTTGTATCATTGGAATTTAACATGGGAACAGTGATGCTGTTACTTCCACAAACAAGTACATGTGCAGGTTAAACATTATTCTTCAGGGGTCTCCTGAGTACTTTCAAAAGAAATGCATGTAGAAGTATGAGGTGCTTGCAGTAAAACAATTATCATTGAAATGTTTGGCATGCTTTTAAGTTTATTCTCCATACCAACTGTATGCTTTATAAATGTTTATAAATGTTTTCTAGAGTTTGCACATTTCTAAATAAGTCATGCACACAGAAGAGACTAAATGCCATGTTGAAGTTTTAATCCTTATTAAAACCTTATTAATAATCATTACTAATCGTTATATATGTGCCTATTGTGTGTCAAGCTGAGAGTGGCTTCACGTTGTTAATTTTTTTCTAATTGATCCTTACCTGATAACCTTTCCTTGCAAAGCAGTACTGGCATCTGCTCATATAACCCTTAAAACTGGTTACAGAGTCACCATTACACCATTTCTACAAGTTCCTCTCTGGTTTTTATACAGTTGCTGACATCATGTCAAACAGTCTGTATCTAGTGGCATCGTTTCTGTTAGAGTTCTCCTAAAATAAAAACTTTCTCTCCATATACATCTCTTCCCTTCTTCCTCACCTCACCCCCAACATTCTCTTGCTTGATAGCAATGAGGTTATATAGCATTCACTATAAAATTCAGTCATAACTCTTAAAAGGTTGCAAATTCTCCCAGACTTGATTTTACAATTTATTTTATTTTGAAGAAAAAAGAAAAGACGACAATGTGAAGCCTCTACTACTAAATCGTGAGGTTTAAAACATAAACATAAATGAATTACAGAACAACTCAAGATTTTACACCTTGATTTGATCACAGTGACCTGCCTAAATCTATCAGCTGGGCAAATATTTATATCCACTCTACCTGTAGCCAAGTCTCTTCTTGCTTTGCCTGTAGCACATAGCTGAGAACCTAGGGAAAAAAAAAAAAAAACATCAAAAATGACTGATCACTTAAAATAGATACTACATTTAGGCCTTAGATCATATAGAAAAGTCTATTACTCTTGTTTTCTTTAAGTTCCTGTGCTCTTTTTAAACTAGATCCAGAAAATGAAGGGCATGTGAAATAAAAGGTCAGATTTAAACAAAGCAATAAAACATGGCATCTATTACACAAAGAGGAGACTGAAAAAGTATATGCAAAGGCAGTTAGAGCTTGCAGGGTAAAAACTGGGGACATTTATCATGGAGCAGGTTTGGCTACATTTAAAGGCTGAAAGGCGTCACTGTGTGAGAGGATATTATAATAACTGGTGCCAATATTGGTCTTGCATTGGTCTAGACACAGACTCACTGCAGTATGTTCCACATCTCACAGTACAAAAGCAGTAAAATGTATGTATCATTGAGGAGATTTTGTCAAAAAATATGTAAGCTTGAAAACCTGCTTACTTGTGAAAGAGACAGAATTCTGAAGAATTTGTTTGCTTGAAAACTTTGTTTTCCCTTCATGCCAGAGAAAATGTTATTTTATATGTCTTTACTTATTTTTTTCCCCTTCAGTAATGAATGAAGGTATCACAAAACATGTCATTCAATTTTGTAGAGAAAAAGTAGACCTCAGAATGTAGATAAAATATCCCACAATAATTTGGTTATATTGTAGAAGAAAATGTACTGTTATTTTGTTTTTATATATGCATTAGTACATTGATACTAGCAGTGTAAGATTTGTTCAACAGAAGATTTAATAGTGCATGAACTAAGATGGGGGATTTATGTACCAGAGTTTAAGTCAGTGCTTTTTAAGTACTAAGGCACTTTCGAATGCGATTATTGCAATAGAGAACTATTGACTCTATATCTTAGCTTTATTTTTTTCTCTTTTCTAAAACAGGTCTGTATCAAAATGATTGATTACTTCAAAAATAATTTAATATAGTATAACAGTGCATAAAAGGGAAGGCCAAGTTTTTAATCTCTTGTTAGATGATATTGTACTTGATTGGAAGGTAATCTCTAAATGGGGTTAGGCCACCATGCATTCTTTAAGGTTTATGCTTGATATTTGATAAAGTCATTTTATTTTTGGGAATGCAAAATAATCCTCTTAAATCTCTTCTTGTACTGAGGTCAGAATGAACATTTACGTTTTACTGATACCTGATTATATGAGGACAGCCATGGTAAAATGGCTCTTAAGCAGTCAAATGAATATTGGAGGATATTTGCATTTGAAATAAGTTGACAGATCTCTCCTGGTAATGGCTAGCAGTCTCCCACCTGTGCTCAGATCTCTGCTTCCCTTCTTCCCTCACATATTTCTCTCCAAATGTGCATTGGACTCCAATTTTATCCACATAATTTTTCCTGTTTGTTTATTCACTTTTTTTCTTTCTATTGTTTAACTTTTGTATTGTAAATGCAAGCATTTTTGAAATGTTGTCCAGAGACAAACAAAAAACAAATTACCATTCAAAACACTTTAATATTTATATGACAAGTTCTTCCTTCATGTTTTGTGCTTCCTACAGAGCCAGAGCTTAGAACAGTGCCAGGCAAAACAAACAACACACCTAAACAACAATATCCAAAAGAGATATTGTATATTGAAATGAATAGAGCTATTCCCCCACCCCAAATCAGTGTTCCTTAAGAAATATCCACTTATTTTAAACTTTGCTTTCTGCATTTTTACAATATGTGCTGTAGATTAACCTTCTTTGAAAATACTGCTCAATGTTCCTGCGAGAGCTTGTTTAAAATATAATGTTAATATACAGTCATGATACAGAGTACTTTTTAAGTTCATAATGCATCATCAATTAAAAGAAAAGTTACCTCTAAATGATAGATTACTTCGTTAGATACAAAGTTCTGACATTTCATCTAACTTTAATTTTGACCTAGAAATATTTTTTAGGTATCCGTTTCTTTTTTCCTTCCCTCTCTTTACTTGGGGACTGCCACTGTATAGTTTAAGTATTTTGCTAGCAAGTTAACAAGGGACCTTTATTCTAATATCTTTATAAGTAAGATAAAAGGTATAGTATTTAATGAGTGCATGTTATGTTGGTTTACTGTTGTAAGTGCCATCTTTGCTTCTCACACCAATGCTGAGGCAAGTATGGTTATTACTTACATATGAATGATAAAATAAAGATACACATATTAAATAATTTCCTAAGATAACACAACTGTTAGGTAGATTGTTAGAATTAGAATCCAGTTTAAATATAAACCTGTTCTCTTAACTACTAGACCATACTGTGTGACACATCCTGTATATCATGGAGATAGTTTGTTAATGATTTTCTTATATATAAAACATATATCTAACTGCTATTTAACTGGTAGATATTTTGGAAGGAGTAAATTATAGTTATTCTCTTGGGACAATGTTTTAAAAATTTTCTAATTTAAGTTGATATTTTCACATTCAGAAATAAAGGTTGGAATATACTCAGATTAGAAAGAGTGAATGTGTCTTTCTGAATACTGTAACATGGGTATGAATAGTGAAGATGGGAGAGAAAAGAGAAATACTTACAAAGTAATTCAAAACACATTATCTTCAAAAGCTTGCTATTCAGTTTTATTTCAGCATTATTTTTATAAGCTGTTTTGATTTTTTAGGATTCCACTGCTCCTCTACAGTGTTCCATTGTTACTCAATTTGATGTGTTAGCGCTTGCTTTCTCTGTAATTTATAGATACATGATGTAGGACAAAGTGATCTCACAGGTTAATAGGGTTTTTATTTCTACTAGTTTAGTGAAGGTTTTAAATTTGCCTTACATCTCATTCTCATTTAACTTTATTTCTATGTAATTTATTAAGAAATTTTAGCCAAACAAAAGCACCAAAAAGTCTCAAATCACATCATCTAGAAAATTATATTTTCTGGCTTAATGATTACTTAACCAAAGTATGGTTTATTTGTTTAAAAAAAGAACTAAATTAACTTTATTTTACAAAATAATAAAAATTATACCATCTAATATGAAATCACCTTACTAATATCTTCATATATACACACACATATATATATCGTCGGCGGCGGCGGCGGCAGCCGTCCGTCTCGAGAGACGATGGTGTAGCTTCTTAAGAGTCTATCTGCACCGCCGAGAATGGCTGTGCAGTCCAACTCGGGAGTGACATGGTATCTGTCTCCTCCCGTGTTGAATCGACATCTTGCGATGACGCTGGAGTGTCCTCTCCAGTGAAGCTGAAGCTACAGAGCCTGGGCAGGGTGATATGGAGGGTCTGCTGTTGCCCATGCAGCAGACCCCCCCTCTCTTCGCAGATGAAGGGTCCAAGGGAAAGACGGAGTCAATACAGCTTGGGTTCAGGTGCGCCGCAGGAGTTGCCGGTGTTGACTACAACGTCAAACCGCCTTAGGGACTCCGGCTCCGGATTTTCTGTTGGGGTTTACTCCCTTAGCCTTTCCCCTGAAGAGGTATGCCGCAAGGCAGCGGAGGTTTTTTGGAGTCAGAGTTTTCCTTCTCTGATGTGCCCTGACTGGAAGATCGAACCAGCGACACTTAGCTCGCAGGCCGACGCTCAATCCACTGAGCCAAACCAGCCAGGGTACATATGTAACAGTTGAAATGGGCATCCAGTGCTTTACTATATTTATTCCCCTAAAATAATGATAATAAAACAATAGTTAAACTTTCTTAAGCATTTCTTATCACTATTCTAGGGAACATAAGCGGAGAAGGCTTTTTTAAAAAATATTTTATTTATTTATTTTTAGAAAGAGGGCAAGGGAAGGAGGAAGAGAGGGAGAGAAACATCAATGTATGGTTGCTTATTACACACTCCCAACTGGGGAACCTGGCCCTCATCCCCCAGGTATGTGTCCTGCTTGGGAATTGAACCAGCAATCCTTTGGTTTGTA
This sequence comes from Furipterus horrens, assembly GCF_987537825.1. NCBI lineage: Eukaryota > Metazoa > Chordata > Mammalia > Chiroptera > Furipteridae > Furipterus > Furipterus horrens. The sequence goes on along the minus strand of NW_028327175.1, from coordinate 54,406,711 downwards.
GACTGGCGCTTAATCTACTGAGTCACACCAGCCAGCACAGAGGAGGCATTCTTAATCTCACTTAACAAACAAGGAGCCTGAGATTTAAAAAGTCACATGACCTATGATTCAACATGACCTGTAATTCAAGCAACCAATGACAATTTGAACTTAATGCTACATGTGTTCTGATTCTAACTTATTTCTTACTCTTTTCTGTTATACCAGTTTGCTTGAGAGAATTATAGTTGTGTTTTGGGCTCACAAAACAAAAAGGAGGAGTTGATGTGCTGGTACTTGCTTTTTTGAAGACTATTTAAAACTGCTTCTCAGCCTAACATTAACACTTTCTTGCCATTAGCATATGCGTATTAGACTTTGTTATCACAAAAGTTGCTCAGGTAACAGTACTTTAAATTCCTCATACTTTCCACCTCTTCACAGAATGTTCTTTCTTTCTACTTCCTGCCTTTCATTTCCACTGAACCCACTCTTGTCACTGCTCTGATTTTCAGTCCTTTTCTCTCTTCTTTCCCAACCTGGTCTCTGTGGTTATCCGTTTTAAGAGGTAGTCAACCATTCATGATTTTCTCAACTGCAATGCTTTCACCATTTTTGCTTCCAAGAAGCCTCAAACTAGGGTAGTTTCCAAAGTACCTTTCCCATTCCTTGCACTAAGGAAAGTGGAGTGCTGTCAAAAGGTAGATGGATCCATTGGAAACCCTGGTGAAGCTGAAAGGTTGAGTTGGGTCCTGAAGGGAATGAACAATGCAGATAGAAAGTGATGGTACATGGAGTAAGATTATGGGGACATTGAAGTAATTACACTGTAGTAACAATTATTGATAACTATAAATTTGGGACTATGACCATAGGAGCTGTGGTTGAGAGGCGGGGGGTAGAAGACAATATCATTAGAAGAAAAAAGTCAAAGCATAAATGGCCAGTTTTGGAAAAATCATCTATGTGGGTATTGAAATCCCCCAAAATTACACCAGGAGAAATGTTGGAAAGAATGACAGTGAACCAGGAAATCTTCAAGGGACGAGGGCATATGGTGCAGCAATTAGAGATAACTATAGCAAAAGGGTAGCGTGAGAGAACAGAGGTATATAACATAGAATTAAAGCTGTGTGGGGGAGAGAAGTTTCAGGAAGTCTCATTGAGGAGCAAGAGGGATTTGTGCCCCATCTCAGGTCTAGAAACATTGGGAGAGAAAACAGTATTCAGTTAAGAGGGATACAGGGTAAACAGTGACTCAGAGGAGAGCTGAATTCCTTTCGAGCAGGAACACATGTAATACCCAGTTTCAGTCATCATGGTCTTTAAATAGTCTTCATTCTACAGCTTTGAACACATCGAACTGATTATTATAACTGATATGTCTCACTAGGACTAACACATTTAAGCACAGGAAATATGTTTTTCATATACAGCAGCTCTTGTAAACCTCATAACTACCTGCGGGGTTATTATTTTCCCCCACTGACAGATAAGGATGTAGATGAGAATAGAATAAGTGATCCACACTCAAAAAAAAAAAAAAAAAAAAGAAAAAAAGAAAAGAAAAGAGACAAAAAGAAAAACTAGGTCTTATAGACCCAAGTCCAGGACTCTACTCTAGCACAGCTACAGAGCAAAGCACCGATCCATGGGAGGATCCCTTCTACATGGAAAGCTCAGCTGGAGATTAGGAAGATTTTTGCAGTTGTGCCCCGACCTGACCTACCTTATCCTATTCAGATGGGCCTCTATGTATTTTGAGGTCTGCATAGTTTAGGTTACTAGGAATGTCCATGTCTGCTTGGTGGCCTTAATTAATCCCTGACCATGTTTGAATAACTTGTGTAAATGGTTCTTACTGAAAAACAACATTATTATTAGAGGAGTATTTTTTTCCAGTTTTAACATACTTCAAATTGTGCAACCTATTGCACAAAGAATTCTTTTTCTTCGAATTTATGTTTCAAATACTTGTAAACCATAATGTTTCTTCTTCAGTGTCTGACATGCTAAAGTCATACAAATTTTTTCCTTTAATCTGTCCTTGTAAACCATTCCTTTCAACAATTTAGTAGTTTCATTTGGAATCTCTCCAAATAGCCTACATAATTATTCAAGAGGCTTGCCAAAAATGCAACAAAGAATTCCAGGGATGCATTTCCCTAAAATAATGTCACAAGCATTAGTCTGTACGTTTTTATTTTGCAAATACATTTAAAAATTTTAATCTATCTTATTATTTACTATTTTATATCAGAATTTTTTTCAAATAATACTATTATGTCTTTTTTAAAATAATTTTATTTTGTATTTGCCTTCACTAGAATTTTACTTTGATTTTTATTCTTTATTTAGTATAATAATTGTTATTATTATATGGTGTATAATCTGCCCACAGAAGCTTACAAAACAAACTTTACTTCCTGCAAATTATATTAATATGCTATTTATTGCTATTTTATATCAAGTACATATCTGCTTGATAATATTGCAACTCACATATTTCTATTTTTTTAAGCATTTATTCTCTTTTGGGTCTTTAAGTATTTATTATTTTCTTGAAGCTATCATCTATCCTCTACTTCTATTTTTCTATTTCTATATTTATTTCGAATCATCTCCTTCTGTATGTTTTCATTTTCTGCCTTTAGCTTCTTTCTCAGTTGAAACTGCACAGCTCCACAGAATCAAATCTCTCTGATCAACTTCTCCTAGTAATCAGTGCTTCCAATGCATGCACACAGACACATCATATTCCCTTTATTCTCTATAACTTTACTCTTTTAAAAATTATAGCATTTTTTAAAAGTCAGAGTGATAAACCACTTTTTTATTAGCCTGTTTATTGTCTATCCTGTTTCTATCCTATTGTAAGCTTCACATAGGCAGGGACATCACCACATAGGTAGAACAGATAACTATTTTATTTCCTAACATGCATTCAGCTCCAGACATGGTGCTGTACATGTAGTAGGCACTGAGTTAATACCTGTTGACTGACTTATGCATGCATCAATGAATGAAAAACATGAATGGACACAACTATACTGGTATATAAATCTTTCTCTGGTTAAAAAATGTGTTCCTTTGATAGATCCATTAACTTATTTAATGCCTTCTTATCTACTTGATGCAATGATGCACTGAGATGTGATTTATGAGACAAGTGATGCACTTTTAGAAAGCAATAAATACTTTCGTAGTGGCAAACTCTGAGAGCTGACTGAGTAAATGACTTACTTGTTTCCATAACTGTCTAATTTATGAACACTTCAAAGCAAGATTCAGATTTTACCTTAAATTACCAAATTCGACAAAATGATTGTAATTTTATATGGAAAATAGAAAGCTTTAGATCGTCACTTGATTATCAATGGTTGACAAGAAAAATATGTGCAACAAGTTCAAAGCACTTGGTATTTTTAATTGTCAGGTGGATGACCTGAAGATAACACTCTGATCAGCTAATTTCCCCAATGCCTTTGTGATCAATCCTATAAGCTGTGCCAGCAATAAGTTTCCTTTAACCATAACTTCTTTCCTTCACCCCACCATGCAGTCACACCTGCTGAACCCAGGTGTACTTGGCAGAGTGGAAAAGACAGCACCTGGGAGCTCTGCCTGCTCAGGAGCTTCTGAAGCAGCTCTGTTTAGAGTTGTTTGTGTAATGACAGTGTTTATGTCATAGCAAACTACTGTTTATTTCCCTTTGGGCAACTATACTTACACTTTTCTTAAACACCTGGTGGGTCTAAAACAATTTGTGTGCTTGTGACCGCAGTGATTGTGCGATTTCTACTAGCCTGAAAGCCCTGAAAACTGCATGTCTTTCTAAAAAATGGTACATACAGCAAAGGACTGTGTAGAGTAAAAATTGTAAAATCAAATGATTTGCTCCTTTTTATGTTCTAGGAAAGAACCTTTGGCAATTTATTTTGAGGGACAGTTAATTTCTTATCCTTGTTTTAAAGTTTTAATTATTTTTGAACCTATAAGTATACACTCATTGAAGAAAAGTTATAATGGTGACATTTTGGTGTCTCTGTTTAGAGACTTGTTTCAATAAATAAATATATCAAAATAATATTTTAGCCATAATATAGATCACACCACATAGTTATATAATTTATTTACTCAACAACATTTTATTGAGCAGAGATAGATGCCAAAGACCGTTCTGTGTTGGAATTACAGCAAACATAAGAGACATAAGTGCTTGTCCACAGAGAGCTCATATGCTAATGAAGGGGAACAGAAAATAAATAGAGGAAATTCATAGGTTCCAAGGAAGGGATAGGGATTTCAGGAGTGGATTTAACTTTTATGTAGGGTGCTGGGAGGATCAAGCCTTGCTGTTCAAAAAAATTAAGGAAGTGAGGTATATGTTGGAAGTATGTTGTCTCAATTTCTATTTATCTTTATTTTGTATTTGTTATGTTTGTTACACAGTGTTAAAACAAATTTATTTTGTAAAATATATTCATATTTTTCTTTACAATCTGCTTTTGGCATCATATTTGAGTGCATATGAATTGCTCTTTGTTTATCCCACCAAATGGTTAGCTATCTGTCCCAACGCAAATTACATCAAATGTTAGGAAATGAAGCATGTATCAAATACTGAATTCTATGGTACAGTTGCCTCCACTCAGAGACTTACTGGGGTGCTTCTCTATTTGTGTGACAGAAGCACATAGTTCTAATTATTCTAAATTTTTAGTGTGTTTGTGCCATCATGTACAATTATTTAAAAATATATCTGAATACTGTTTGCTAATAATTCAGTGGGGAGGCTTGCATCTGTTTTCAAAAATGGTATTTTGAGCTATTCTTATCAACCTTGATATTGGGAAAATATTATATGTATATGATTAATTGGGAGGCCCTGTTTACCTGGAACACTTTAAATATTATGGAACACTTTAAATATTATAAGAGTATTCTGTTTCTTAAAGTTTTGAAATAACTCACCTACTAAGCAATCTGAGCTCTTTGTTGGGTACTTTTGTGATTACTACTTCTAGGATCTTCCTTAATTAATAGAATACTCTTTGTTATCTATTATCCATTTTTGATAATTTATAATTTGTGTTACAATAGGTTACTTTAAGAATATTTTCTAATTTATTAGCTTATATTAAATATAGAATTAAAATATTTGTGTAGAGTTTTCTATTTATGTAAAACAAAACATATTACAATAATCTATATACAATGTGATAATTACAAAGTAAAAAAGTAAACATAAAACAAATAAAGGTTCCAGGCTCAGGAGTCAGGGTTTTCAGCTTCAACAAATGCCTAACCTTGGTTTTTGAAAATGGGGATGATAATAATAGGGCCTGAGTTTTAGTATCATTGCAAGGATTTAATACAAGTTAAGTGATTAGAACAATGTCTGTGCCCAAGATGTGTTGTTATAATTATTAAAAGATATAGTACATGTAATATGCTTCCAGATCCTGGCACAATATAAACCCTCAATTAACATTAAGTATCTTTTTCTAAATTGTGGTGGTAGCTATTACTGTAAAGAGCACAGTTACCCTAGGATACATTCCAAAGGAGAATGACATAAGGATAAGATGGGAACCTGGATTGGTTTAACAAATTGGCTTATCAACAATGCTTAGCAATCATTGAATTTATGTTAAATATATTTTGGTTATGTTTCTGCTTTAAATTATTTAATTTTGGGATATTTGACTGTCTTAGTTCAGTAGGGCTATAATAACAAAAAATACCATAGAGTGTGTGGGTTATTAAAAAAAATTGTTTCTCATAGTACTAGAGGCTAGAAAATTCAAGATCAATGTGCTGGCTGATTCAGTGTCTGGTAAGAGCCTCCTCGCTATGTTCTCATGGTTGACAAGGCAAGGGAGTTCACTGAGGCTTCTTTTATAAGGGCACTGATCTCATTTGTGAGGCCACCAGCCTCATGACCTATTTATTTCCCAAAGGCCCGCCTTCAAAACTCATCACACTGAGGATTAGGTTTCAACATATGGTTGGAGGTGGGCATAAATCTATAATATTGTCTTTTTTAAAATTACATTTATTAATTTATTTGTTTGTTTTCAGAATAACAATGATATCTTGGTCATATAGGCTATAGTCATTGTTTTCCAGCCTAGTAAGAATTGCTTTTCTTAATTAACTCTCCACTTTGCATTTCATAGCAATACCTTGTCCTGTATTACAAGTAAGCCCCATTACCTAGAGCAATAAAAAAATTAATTACCCTTAATTTATTCTGGAACTTTGGTCCACATCCTTGAAGGAATTCTTCATGAATACTTTAATGGTCTCTTTCTCACTGGTGCTGTGCAGGTTGAGAAGCTCCTGGAGTGTTTCCATGGGCAGTTGCACCTCTGACCCATCTGCCCGTCATAGCAGGCAATGTCCTTTTGTACTGAAGCTGAGTTCTTGATTTGAGCCAACACCAAGACTGAGTTCTTCATAGAGGGCAGAATCCCATTGCTGATGACACTGGCATAGGTCAGCACCAGCCTTTCTAGATTTTCATAGGGGAAAGAGTTCTTACATTATTTATGGAGAAAGAGGGCATGCTCTAAACTGAGGAGCTGTGAGAATGTTAATTTAACAGTGTGTTGCCTGAGCTTTTTAGTATTCTGCATAAGGTTCAAGTAGCCCAAATAAGTTTCTTTCAGGAAATTGTGTGACCAAGAGGCTAGGTGTTTCTTTGGGAAAAGAAAGTGTTCAAAAGAGAAACCTCAAGATCCACGTGATCATCTTCATGTCATTGTTTTTCTATTGAGAAATGAAGAAATAGTTCAAGTTACACATATTCTTTTGATGAGAGGCCTTTTGCCTCTTTACTCTTTCCTTTCTTTCTCTCTTCTTAGGTTTCATTTCCCTTCAGAATTTCCTTTTCTCTTCCACTTAAGTCTGTAAAGCTGGTATGAGTGTTAGGAGGTCCATTGACTCTGATACCTCCTGAAAGTTTTTAGTCTTGGAATGGTGAACGATGTAGTAACAGAAATGTGTCACCTATTGGACAAAATCAAGATCCAGTTCATCATCGTGTAGTGTCTCAAGCTGGACAAATTTCTCCCAGTGAGTGGTCAAGTAAAAGATAAAGCATTTCTTTTATAGGAAAGAATTTCTGTATACAACAATGGGGTGAACTGAAATTTTGATGGCTTTGATCAGTGTCTTCCTTCAACTTCAATGACTTCTCTAGGTAGTCATCTGCTATGATATGTTGCTCATCTGCTTCCAGACATAGGTAAAACCCTCTCAGTGTTCACACTAAGTCTGGAAAGAAGCCCACAAAGTCAGCTTCATCTTCAACCCCATCAAGATCAGGTGAGGATAGTGTCCTGGCACATGGTGAATGGCATGGGCAATGATGTTATTAGAAGTAATGTTTGAATTGTCTTCTCTGTGGTCAGCTACTTCTCTAGCATTTCCTTTTTCTCATTAGCAACATCCTCCCAAGAATTTCCAAACTCGAATTCATCCTTGGCTGCCTCTCACCATGTTGTCATGAGCCACGTGGCATTGTTCACTCTCCTCTGATAACTACAATACTAATTTCTGATTTTTCCCCCTGTTTTAAATAGTTAATTTTCATTGTATTTTTCCATTACCATTTATCCCCCTTATACCTTTCTTCCAACTCTGCCCACCTTCCTCCCCTTCCTGCAATCACCACACTGTCATCCTTATCCATGAGTTATTTTTTGCTTGATTCTGCCACCTCCACCCCACCCCCAAGAACTGTCAGCCTGTTCTCTGAGTCTGTTTCTATTTTGCTTGTTAGTTCAGTTTGCTCATTAGATTCCACATATGAATGAAATCACATAGTATTGTCTATAATAGAGTATTCTTCAATGTCTCCTAGCTCACCACGAGGTCCTGTGTATATTCTTTCCACCTATTTGCACTTACTCTCTATTCTGGATATAGACTGTAAGTTGTGTCCTTATTTATAAGCTCTTATAGAAACTTCTAAACTATTTTAGGTTATTTTTGTTTCACATTTCACCTTATCAGTCTCAATTGTAAATATTCTACATAAGGTTGCTGACGGCATAAAAGCTTTTTGTAATCTGCTTATTTATGACTGGTATTGTCTATAGTCAGTATTTAGTATTCAAAAAATTCTATTATTTCTTGCCTTTAAGCAGTTCAAAATTGTTTAAATATTTTATCTCAAAAGATGGAATAAAACGAAGTTGATGTTGGGCTTAAGATTTTTAAATAACGTAAATGTTTGCATTTTTAAGAAGTGGCTATCACTATCACTAAGCCCCTTTACCCTTGTTTCAGGGAAAAAAAAATAACTTTCCATTAAGACAAGACATTTTGGTTAAGCATGAGATATAAATAGATAAGCATGTTTTAAGGATTAGAGTAAAGCTAGTTCGTTTCCTACAGAATGAATCAAGTGATTTAGATGAATTTAGAAATAGACAATGATTCAAGGTAGAAGATGGCTAGATCAATTTGAGTATTACATGGGTCTCTTCATAAAGGAAGGTTGTAATATGCAGATTCTGGATTATATTCCTTTTTTAACATAAGATTATAATCTTAATTGCATCTATGAAGTCCCTTTTCTCATATAATGAAACATATTTAACAGGTATAAAACCAAGGCGTGAAGTTCATGGGACCAAAATGTCATGGTTATTTATATATACAGTCTCATGTAGATAGAGGTTTGTATAACTTTTCATCTGTATTAGCACGATGGACCAGTTTAGGTAACAAAAAACTTAACCTTGGCTCTACCAAGAACTTGCCTTATGACTTTGAGCAAACTCCCATGTCTGAGCCTTAGTTTCCTTTTAGGCAAAAATAGAGATAATAACCTCTACAATACTTGTCTTATTGTAATGATCAGAATAAAACTGAAGCAATACACAGGGAATGATTTTGCAACCTGAAAAAATCTCATATAACTCATCTCTTTTGCTGGTAGCTTCAAATCCCGACATTGTTTTCTGCACCTTCATCAAATAAGTTAGTAGTGAAAGTTGTGACAATTCCCAACTTTTTTTATGATATTCCCATTAGTTATTTTTGTGTGTTTTACTAAACATACTCAGATGCCATGAAAACTTGATAACAATCATTTGGAAAAGGAACATAAGCATGCTTAAGAAATGCTGACAAATCTTATATGTAGTTAAGTTGCTGCATTGTGAGAACTTAACTGGTGCCGATCAAACTATAGACAGCTCTCACAGGTTACAATGAGCCTATTCATATCTGATGTCCCTAAATGTCCATGATTTCATTTGCCCTTTTTAATCCTAAATTGAGATTTAGAGTGACTGGCTTAGAAAATTCTCTTTTTGTTTATGCAAATTTAGAAAGTTAAGAAGTTAAGTTATTCCTTCACTCCCACTGGCAAAATCACCACCTATAAAAAAATCAGTCATCTTTCCTACTATGCCTCTACAACCCGAAACTTCAACTTTTAGTCCTGATGCTGGTCTGCAAAGTGAGATTAACACAAATTCCTTTAAGTATGGTAGCAATGACACTATTTAAAATATTCTAGCTAGTATTATTGAATTATTTCTAGAGAAGCAGGATTTTTTTTCTGTAAAACTCAATTTCAAAATTATGGATTATAATTTATTTTTGAATTAGCAATTTCTTGGTATCTCAATAAAAAGTTAGCTTAGATTCCAGCACTGAAATGCAATCACATTATCGAATTTTTCTTCCTAGTAACTGTAATGTATATGTATTTGTAAATTTGTAAATAAAGAAAAATATTTAAATTATTTAGAAGAAAAATACCCTAATTAAATTCCCTCTTTAGTTAGTGATAGAATTCATATGATGATTGCTTTTAAAATAAAATGTTATTGGAAGTCAAATATACAAATAAAACAAAAATAGAAGCAAAATTGTTGCTGAAAATAATTTCTGCATGTTCTTGGAAAGAGGCATAGATCAATTTGAAGGAACATTTCTTGATTATTTCTAAGGGGGTAATTTATTTTGCTTTGTATTGCTTGTAATGCAAGAGTGTCTTAAAATACTTAAAATGTTTTTGCTGATAACAGCTGCATAGTAACCCAATCTAGGTTTGGAGGTTTCAGGTTGCTGATTTAACTTTAATTGGGAATGTGTTATAAATTAAGTCAATTGACTTTGGAATAATGAGAGGGGCATAAAGAACTCTTCCAGGATTAATTGTTTGTGAAGGCAATTATGATGAGCCCAGGCAACCGAAACACACAAACTTTAACAGTGACTTTTCTTGTGCTCCTTTTACTTGGTATATGAGGTATGCACAGAAAATGTCCAGTTGTTGTTAATATAATGAGAACAGTTTGTGTGACATTAATGTAACCTAGTAGCCAAGAAGAGTGGACTGGAATGTGCATATGTGAACAATGACTACTTCACTGTGCTAGTCAGTCAGGGAGTAGACACCAAAGAGTGAGCATGGGTACTATGTGGCCCTCACATTCAAAATGACTCAATGAGTAGAGCAATGAATCCACATCAAATTTTGCAGTAAGCTTGAACATTCCTCTGCAGAAGCTATTTGTATGATTCAGAAGACTGCAGCTATCGTAACTGATGATTGGCAGCTTCATCATGACAATGTGCCTGCTCATGCATCACACTTCTGCAGAGTTTTTTTGGTGAAACATCAAATCACCCAGATGACTCAGCCCCCTTCCCCTTCACAACACAGATTTGATGCCCTGTGACCTCTGGCTTTTCCCCAAACTGAAATAACCTTTGAAAGGGAAGAGAACTGTGTGAGGTCCCCAAGTGCCTACTTTGAAGGTGACTGAGGTGTCATTGTCCTATGTACAATGTTTCTTGTATCTTGTATCTTCTTCAATAAATGTCTCTATTTTTCATATTACATAGTTGGATACCTTTTGGGCATACCTTGTATCAATCTGAATGTATGCATTTTAAAATGTTACTGCATTGTAAAAACTTAATGTTTATGTAACTTGGCAATATTGGGAAAGCAAACCATCACTCCATAACATTTAATAGAGTAAAATCCTTCTTATACAGTATGGCTTGGATCAATCTTTTTTTTTTTTTTTTAAGTTCAAAAAATCATAGGAAGACAGGGACTATGAGGGAGATAGAATTTAACAATTTAGAGTTTATTCAATAGATTCAATGGTTCCCTGACTTCTAAAAAGGGAAATTATAACAAAATTAATTGATGAATAATTTGGTTTCACTCCATGAACTTAAACACTGATTTTTCTTTTGTTGGAGTAATAACAAAGGTATGTAGTAAAGTGAAAAGATAGTGTTAAGGTCTTTCCAAACTGATAATCCAGAAATTAAAATGGAAACCACATCAGGAAATCTATTTATACATGTTTATAATTAAAACTTGCTTCCTCTGGCATTGCTACTCATTTGGGAATTTAGTTTATATATTTCTACATTAAGTTAATTTTGTTATATATCTATATAAACTTGTTATTTTAGTGTGTTATTACCCAGACTGCTGCTGTGAAATAATAAACAGAAAACTCTTGTGTAACCAGAGTATTTATGATTTCCAAGTTAGGCTATTGGACTATTATGTTGAGATGGTCAATATTATTGTTTCTTTTGGTTTATGAAAGTCACTAATATATCTGCAATGACAAAATGGTACTATAAATTTATAGAGGCATATTGATATGCAAAACACACACCTATGGTAAATGTTCAGTTCCGTGAGTTTTCAAAGTTGTATATACCCATCTAATCACTATCTAAAACAAGATATAGAACATTTCCATAATCCTAGACAATTCTCTGATGTTATTTTCAGTTAGATCTCATCCCTATGTCTCCTTTCTCCAACAATTTGTTTCTGATTTCTATCATCATAGATTAATTCTGTGGTTTTCTGCACTTCATGTTGTTATGTTAGTGTGTGAGTGTGTGTGTATGTGTGTGTACTTTAGTTTGGCATTATGCAGTCAACATAATGGATTTAGGTTTCACATTTATCCTTATTACTGCACATATCTTAAGTACATTCCCTTTATTCCTGAATAGTGTTTCATTTAAATATACCAAAATTTGTTTATCTGTTCTCTAGTTGATGGACAATTGAGTTGTTTTCAGTTATTAGCTATTATAAATAAATAAATAAATAAATAATAAAAAATAATAGAAAAATTGTATAGAAATATTTTAATAGATATATAAGTTCATTTCTCTTGGGTAAATACCTAGGAATAGAATTTCTGAATCATAGGTAGATATATGTTAACTTGATAAAAACTACTCCACAGATCTGCAAAATGATTGTATGATTTTGCTCTCCCACCAACTATGTATAAAGGGCTCAGTTGTTCCATATCTTCACCAAAATTTGTCATAATTAGTATTTTGATTGTAATGATTTTACTTAATATAAAATTATATCTCATTGAATTTTTAACTTCTTTTTTCCAATCACTATGAATCTTTAGGACATTATCATGAGTTTATTGACCATTCATATACCTTTTGTGAAGAGTTAATCTTTTGAAAATAGTACATTTTTGTTGTTGTTTGGGTATTTTCAAGTTGATTAGTAGGGGTTTGTGTATATATTTCATATAAGTACTTTGCTGGATATATATTGTTGATAGTTTTCCTAGTCTGTGGCTTGATATTCTTTTTCTTAATGGTGTCATTCGGTAGTGTCTAATTTTGATGAAATGTATTTTATTTATATTTTCTCTTATACAGTGTTTTGATATATTAAAAGGCCTTTGTCAGTCCAGTCTTACAATTATTTTTTTTTCTTTTATTCAAGGACTCTCATATTTCTCTTCTTTTTACATTTAGGTTTATGATCCTTCATGAATTAATTTTTGTATGTATCACAAGGTTTAGGGTTAGTTTTATCTTTCTCAAATGGTGAATTAGTTATTTCAGCACCATTTTTTGGAAAGACTGCTTTTTCCATTGAATTGACTTGGTGCCTTAGTTATATCTATTCCACATCTTTAATAATTTTATCTTTACACTAATAATAGGGTCTCTTGATTGCTTTAGCTTGAACATTGGTAATGTAATGATTCAAAATTTATTCTATCTATACCTTTTTTAATGTTTTGTTTAAGTTTTACAATTAACTTTCAATTTCTTTAAAAACTTGCTGGGATTTTGATTAAAATTGCATTAAATTTACAGTCAACTTTGAAGGGAATGGCCATGTTAACAATATTATATCTTCCAAAAGATTAAGATCTTATATCTGTTCATTTATATATCTGTAATGTTACATATTTAACAGTAAGTACAAATTCCTTTTAATTTTGTACAGTTTTATAAAGTAGAAAGAACTTCTACATTGATGATTTCATTACTCATACTTTACCTTGTTTTAAAACAGGAACTAAGTATAAAAAGTGAAGGTCATTCAGCACCTTGGTGTGCCTCATAGTGCTTATAAAAGCCCTTTGCACATAGGATATACTTGATAGGAAACTTGAATTTGCAGAAAACCTCATATTAATTTTTTTATAACATGATAGACAGTACTGTTAGAAAAAATAATCAGCATTTCAAATAATGAAATTTTTAAAAACTAAAATAAATATACAAAAATGCAAGCTTTCAGAAAAATTAGCAGATATTAGCATCAGACCAGTTAAAATCTGAAATAAAAACTTAAAACACTGACAGTAGTTAGCAGAGTCAGAGAAGTTTGGAATACCTCTGGTCGCCTTATTCTCCTATAAGTGACTCTTCTGTTTATAAAGATATTGGTAGTTACAGTTTATTCCTAGATTTTCATAGAATAGTCAAGCTCACAAGACAGGAAGACATTGTACAGAGGCTTCATCCTGCTTTAACTCTTAAACTGTGTGGGTATGGTGATGACTATATCCCAGAAAGGTGTTATTGCCAGAAAACTTTTGTTTTAACTAAATTTCTTTTGGTTCACACCTGAACCAAGTCCAGACTAATGAGGTTAAGCAAAATCCATTGATTGTCTTCTGTATTACTAGTTGTGTTGGCTGAATTGGCTTAAGAAAGAGGACCAAAGCTATACTGAGAGGCAAGATACACACTTTTGTGCTCTTCATTGCTGACACTTTTCCAATACATTCAAATCTGTCTTAATATAGTGCCCACAACATTTTAGAAAAAAATATTTTAGAAGAATCTTGCTGTATAACTGTAACCACACCAACAGTATATTAGTTTTGCTGTTTTATAAAAAAATTAAACACTAGATTTGGGTTATTGGAAAGGGGACTGCATTCTTCTTGCTTGAGAAGCCATTGTTAGTGGTATATTTATATTCACTGCCTCTTTCCAGGACTTAGATAAATAATACATGATTACAGTGAAATCAAACAGAAGTCTTCTAAAGAACCACTTTTTGTATGCCAATCTGATAAGATTTCTCAGCTCTATACCAAGTTCTACTTTGAAATTTGCTTAGGTCTCTCTATTCCTTTCAGTGTTTACTAAGGTTTTCATTAAGATAATTACTATTCTGGAGGTTATAACTTACACAAGTGATGGAATTATTTATTTCTTCTTTACAGATCTAATAGGAAATGATGGTAAAGGGCATTCAATTTATCGACTACTTTTACATTAGAAGATGTTTCTGGGGGCAGTAAATTTATTCCCTGGCTTCAAACACCTTGACCTTTAATTTGTCAAACTGTAGTCTTTAAGTGAATTAGCTGGGTTCTGACTGAACTAATTGAATTCAAAAAAGGCTGTACAAATAGCTGTCCCTGTATTTTCTCACACATTTGTGTGAGGTCCAAAATGTTGGAAAGCAATTAGATTCTGAATTACTCAGTTATCCTTATAACACCTGTTCTTTGACCTCATAAAATCTCTATTTTTTCTCTCTATTAATCTTTCTCTTATCTTCTCTTACTTTTCTATCTAGCTTATATCATTTTTCCCCTTACATTAATCACAGTCTTGTAACTCCTCAGCTTCTCCAATCAATTGGCCTTGAGCTTCTCCTACTTGGTAGTAGTCATTCAGGCTCCCCTGGTAGTAATAGTTTAGTCTTTCAGTCCGAGAAACATGGTTTGGTCAATGCACCAAAAACAGCTTCATCTCCTAGGTGTAAATCCCTAATAATATATAATTTAGAAAACTTTTATTTCAGAACATGAATTTTTAATAATTATCACTGAGGATATAGACAGAAACATGAGACCTCAGTTCTTTCACTCTTTGTTGAGCATGGAATTAAAAGAGAGACATTAGTTGAACAATTAACAACAACAGGGACACACCTGACCCACATTCTGAGCTACAGTCCCCACTCTCCCAGTCAGTGGTCATTCTTGAATGGGCTTCTATCTCTTAGTACTGGGCATCCAAACTGCTGACTAACCTCTTTCCCCCTAGCCTGTTTACCCACCGAAGCACTTGTGATTGACATATTCTTTCTTCAAATACCATAATACGTTTTCTTAATTCCAAGTCAACTCTTGCTGCCTTGAAAAGTCAATCTTTTTCTCTGTGTTGGGATTTTATAATTTAACCATCAGCTGGCAATTTTATTTCTCAGATTGCCAGATTTTTAGGGGATTCCCAACCTCCTTAAATTGCAATCTCTGGATGCATGAGCTCTACAACTAGAGGACCATGATGATGAAATTTGTCTTGCGTTTGCTATTTATTTCAGAAATACAATTGCATATTTTAGAAATGCAATTTTTACTTTAATGTTTAATGAAGCGATTTGTTATAATAAATTATGTATCTAATTAAATACTTATCTGACCAAGTTTTGGGCAAAAGTTGGGTATCAGAGAGGACATTTATCCAAATACTTGCTCAGTTGCATATAACAGCCTTACATCTTTTATGATAATGATATAGAGATAGAAATGTTTGTAATGTATTAATCAATCAAATGGTTGACATAAACATTTTTATTTTTCATTCTTAAGTCATCTTAGACTGAAACAATATCTATAAAATGTAAATGTTAATTTGTGTGGGGTAGAACAACAACAATATTAAAATTGCACTTTTTAATAAATAATCCCAAATTCTCATACCTACCTGAGTGTTCTCTTTCAAAATAATCACCCCAAGGGGTTTATTCTTTTTTAAAAACATGATAGCATGATTGTTCAGTCGGTATCTTGAACTCCTTTTGAAACTGCCTCCACAGCCATAGAATGAAAATGGCTACCATCTTTCTCATGTCACAGTTAGTTTCTATCCAAAACTGCTTACTCAGCTGCATGTTTAACTAGTTTACTAGGCTTGATATTGAGAGATGCTTTACTTCTTCTAAACATTATATATAATCTCAAATGGCTAAAAACTACCACCGTTTATGTTTTTTTAATATATTATAGCCTAATATGTGAAAGCAATTTCAAAAGGGAACTTCTTGCTCTTTTAGAGCAACTTCTGTGCCACCTGTTCACATCACATTATTGTACATACTCGCAATTAGGAATAACACTTTCTGTGGCTTGTATATGATTGTAGAAAATGGCCCCATTTAAGGTCTAAGGAGAAGAGAATACGCATTAAAAATTAGGTAAGACTGGGTGTATTTCCAGAATGCAATATCCATTTGTAATGCATTCACTGGAACTGCCCTCTAAGCCTCAAAATTATGGGGTTCCAGGGTGTACCAAAACTAACTATTGCTTGTGCAGAAAGTTCTTTGGCTGTGTGGAAGAATCTTGTGGTTAGTTTGGATTTTTTATGTAAATTCTACTTTTTTTGTGGCTACTGCCTCTGATTCAGCCACTCGAAGAGAAAGAAATAGGTGCATATTCTGTCAGTATCCCTAGTGATTCTATGTTTCTATTTTATTCACCAAAAGATAAAAAACTGCTGGCAGTCCTGGGATGGTAGTGGGGAGGCTACAACTGAAAGTGGGATAAGACATTAGAAAGATTGTTCTCACAAGGCCCAATGAGCTTAAAAATTATACTAGAATAATCAATCCCTGAATTATTTATATAATGAACATTAGAAGAAAATGAATATGATTGGTTAGATCCAAGATTATATAAGAGAGAAAATAACAGCATTGTTTTTATCTGTTGTGGTAGGCAGAATAATAGCCCCCCAATGATGTCAAGGTTCTAATACCTTGTACCTTTGAAAATAATTTTTTTGCAGATTAATTTAAGGATCTTAAAATGGGGAGATTATCCTGGATCATCCTTTGGGCCTCAGAGTTCTTAAAGTGAAAGAGGGAGGCAGGACATTCAGAGAAGGAGATGTGATGACTAAGGCAGAGTCAGAGTGAAGACTGTGAAAAAAACTCAGGTGGCCATTCCTGACTTTGACGATGGGCAGGGAGTGGGGCATGAGTCAAGGACTGCAGGTGGCTTCTAGCAGCTGAAAGAGTCAAGACGACAGATTTGCCCCTAAAGCCTCCAGAAAGGAATGAAGTCCTGCTGACACCTTGATTTTAGGCAGGTGAGACCCACTCATCTTTCAGTCTTCTAGGTTATAAAATAATAAACTTAGGTTGTCTTAAGCCATTAAATTTGTGCTAATTTGTTAGAGCCACAACAGGAAACTGATATACTGATTCAAGAACTTCTCTCTCACTTACAATATTTCAGCCATTTCTTCTTATCAGCATTCTTGCTTTGGCATCCTGAGTTTTAGAAATAGTTTATTTTCATATGTTTTTTTATGTGATGGGTTTAGATTTTTAAAACACCCAAAGAGTAAATTAATCTAATTTAAAAACTAATTTAGAGAACAGTTTGTTTTTAAAATATGTTTATCAATTTATTTAAGAGACATAATAGTGATGGTGAACTGTATTACAATTTTCCTGAGTGGTTTTTCTTAATTTGGAGTATACTTTCTAATATACTTTCTAATACTTCTATAACTTTTTTTAAAAATATTTTTAAAATTGTCTATATAATTTAACATTACTAAAAATACAGTATGATTAATACTGTTAGAGATAAATGGGTCATCTATTCAGATTTGTAAGCTTTTTTTAAAATACAGGGATGTATATATCCAGGTTATCACTTTAATGGAAATTCATAGGTGATTTTTAATAAAGTAATTATACATATGAGGTAAACCCGTACTTAGAGGGAATACAATGACATAAAAATTCTCATAAGGAAATGAAGAAAATTGTTAAGATACAAAATTATATAATATAGAAAATAGAATTATACACTAAATTATGTATTTCAGTTGTACATATGTAGGGAATTGTAACATGTATGCCTAAGAAAATATTAAATTTATTTCTAAAATGCCTTTCTATATGATAGTTATTTAACTATGATTGGTTAGTTGGACATTTTAAAATTAGTTTTAACTGAGTCACTGGCAGTTCAAGATATGCTTTCTTTCATTCTTGGTCTCCAAGTGTCATCCCCATGGAAAGAGCAATGGAAGAGGCCCCGACATGACTTGCTCTCATGGTCACTGGGCATGCTCCCTATTCAAAGACTGGCATTTGTCCTTCTTGCCCATCAAGGTCAAATGGAAGACTGTCCTAGGCTTTAGCTTTTATTATGCATCTCTTATGTTCAAGTTGACAATATTTTATTTGATCCTCACTAGAATCACATGTGATTCATCTACAAGGTCCTTACTGAATAACTACTATTATGCACATGCTCAAATTTATAAAGGTTAGCAGGAAAACACACTTTAAAAAACATTTATTTATTTATTTATTTATTTATTTATTTTAGAGAGATGGGGTGGGGAGAGGGAGAGAAACGTCAATGTATGAGAGTTGCCTCTCACACGCCCCCAACTGAGGACCTGGCCTGCAACCCAGGCATGTGCCGTGACTAGGAATAGCACCGGAGGCCCTGTGGTTCACAGGCTGGGACTCAATCCACTGAACTACACCAGCCAGAGCAACCACACATTTTTTAAGAGAAGAAAATAATAACTAGTGAAGAAATGACTGAAGAAAGGTATTTATTTTTAAATCATTCTCTGATTATCACAAGAACCTGAACCTGTGTATTTTGATTGTTTACTAACCAGTTATCAGCTACAGGAAATATTGGAAAATATGAAATAAATATAATGGTAACCCACAGCAACATGGCTTCAGGTGAAAGTGATACAAAAACAAAAAAATTAAGAGAAGTGCTATTGTTTTTCAAAATGATCTTCTTTATGGTTGTGCTGTCAGAGTCATTACTAAAATGGAAAATATATTATCATATACATTTTTTGGAAAAACAGTCCCAAATTTACCCCGTATCAATTCTTGGCTGATAGTTTGTGTTGAGCACTAGATCAAGCATAACAGTTTTTGCTAAGTATAAGATGAAATAAACTTACTTTCATAGTTCTTAGTGCAAGGTAAGTCTTAATCAAACCTATTTGCACTATAATACTAAAATAGCATGGGTGCTATTTACATAGGTTCATTTAAAATTCCTTTATCTTGGAATTAGTTATTAGATAAGAGGTTTCTTGTAAACTCACCTCATTTTAAAGATGAAAAAGCCACAATCTGATGAGTTTAAGTTACTTACCCAAGACCACATGTTAAATAAGTCTTTAGATCTCAAGATCTTTCCCACTGCCTGCCTCCCTGCCAGTGCCCTTACTCACTGGGAGATACTAGTGTGGCCATACTATCTGGTTTACATGCAATTGCCCTTCCTTTTGGTTTAATTGCAACAACTGTTCAGATTTGTTGGTGGGATCCATGTTTTATCAGTTGTTAAACCTGTTGATGATCACCTCTGACTCTACTGTCTCTAAGAAGTACTCCATCGTAGGCGTGGCCTGATGCAGTACACCCATATATCCATGCGGTCTTTGTACAGCCATCAGTGAAACAAAGCTAACCTACCATCCCTGTGTTGAGGAGTGAGAAGATGAATTCTTTAAATTTACCTCTATCATCCACATGCTATGGTGTTATACATTTCACTGAATTATAGAATGTTTTAATTGGAAGGAATCTTGGAGCACATTCTCATTCAATCCCCATTTTGTAGATGAAGAAATGTACACTTAATAATTGTTGAGTGTTAAATATGATTGAGCATTTAATATGGAGTAAACAGTATATAATTTACTTCTAACAACATCTTTGTTAGGTAAGTGTTATCTCCATTTGATAGAAGAGGAAAATGAGAGCTTCAGTGACTATCCCAGGGTCACCCCACTCATTAGCAACAAAACAAGATATGAGGCCTGACAGGACTTGAGGACAGAAAGCCTAGGGTTCATTGATTGCCTGCACATAGATGAAAACTGTTAACTTGAGTTGTTCAAATTCTCACAGCTGATTAGCAACCTACCTAAGGCTAGAACACAGTGTTTGTCAACAAGAGGTCTTAATGCCAAAGAATGTAGACAGATTTTGGAACAGATCATATTGCAAAACAGAAAAGATGTTGCAAATTTATAGTTCTGACAATCCCCAAAAGAGCCAAAAAATAGATAAAAATATATCAATAGCACTAATAAGAGCATACAGTTTCCTAGAAGCACTTGTCCTTGCTGACCTATGAACATGTTTTTAATAGCCCAAAGAGCTGGTTTAAAAGATAAAAAGAGCAGGGGAGAGGGATGTTCTGGCTGAAAAAGGCTATGGCTGTGCTGCTCAGTATAGTAGTGTACCCATGGCAATTCGTTATTTAAAATGCAGCTAGTCTGAATTGATATGTGCTATGAATGAAAAACACACATTGCATTTCAAAGACTTAGTCCAAAACAAACCATAAAATATCTCATTAATTTTTATATTGATTATATGTTGAAATGATAATTAAATCGTTTTATTAAAATTAATTTAGCCATGTTTTTCTTCTTTTTAACATGGCTATGAGAAAATTTAAAATTGTATGCATTACTCATTTTATATTTCTATTGAACAGTACTGGGCTGGAATAAGAGATAACAGAGTGAATATTCAAATCAGA
The DNA here is from genome assembly GCF_987537825.1 of Furipterus horrens. Taxonomy (NCBI): domain Eukaryota; kingdom Metazoa; phylum Chordata; class Mammalia; order Chiroptera; family Furipteridae; genus Furipterus; species Furipterus horrens. The sequence goes on along the minus strand of NW_028327175.1, from coordinate 54,385,868 downwards.
AGTGGAATATCTGCCCATGGGTATTTTTGTTTATAAGTTTAAAGGATACATAGTGTGGCTGCACTTTAAAGCCAATTCTGGATCATTATTATTTAAATTGCTAGATAATCACAAACTATTATTTTAGTAATATTATTTTTAATTCAAGACTAAGTTTTATTAATCTCTTGTGGATTGTCAGTTAAATGGTTAGCCTACGGTTTAAGTATATACAAGTTTGCAAATTTTAAATATACATATGATTGTCCTAAATCTTTTAATTTAATGTAAAATAAAACTCATTCAAGTTGGGTGCTCATTTTCTACAATAAGGCATCCATCTAAAGTGTGCCTAAGAGATATATTAAAGAATATTCAATTTCACAGTAAGTAGAAATTAAAATTGTATGATAATAGCTTTTGCTACTTGTCAGTAAGGTGAAAATTTAAAAAGTTTGATAATATCTAATGTTATTCTTCTGGTAATGGATTACTAGAGAGATATAAATTGGTTCTAAGTTTTTGGTGGGAAATTAACATTAGACACAAGAGTTTAAGGAATTTAATATACTAACTAAAGGTAAGTCATACTCGTCGGCAGCCGTCCGTCTCGAGAGACGATGGTGTAGCTTCTTAAGAGTCTATCTGCACCACCGAGAATGGCTGTGCAGTCCGACTCGGGAGTGACATGGTATCTGTCCCCTCCCGTGTTGAATTGACATCATGCGATGACGCTGAAGCTACAGAGCCTGGGCAGGGTGATATGGAGGGTCTGCTGTTGCCCATGCAGTAGACCCCCCCCCTCTCTTCGCAGCTGAAGGATCCAAGGGAAAGACGGAGTCAATACAGCTTGGCTTCAGGTGCGCCGCAGGAGTTGCCGGTGTTGACTACAATGTCAAACCGCCTTAGGGACTCCGGCTCCGGATTTTCTGTCGGGGTTTACTCCCTTAGCCTTTCCCCTGAAGAGGTATGCCGCAAGGCAGCGGAGGTTTTTTGGAGTCAGAGTTTTCCTTCTCTGATGTACCCTGACTGGAAGATCGAACCAGCGACACTTAGCTCGCAGGCCGACGCTCAATCCACTGAGCTAAACCAGCCAGGGTGTTAAGTCATACTACTGAAAGAGAAACAACTACTAATCAATAATTACATAACATTGAGAGATAAATGCATTAAGATAACTTACTACAATGGGTAAGAACACAAATTCTAGAACTAGGCTTCCTGGGTTAGACACCAGGATTTTCTACTTACTTCCTGTGTGATATTAAGTTAAAAACTTATCTTGTATTCTCTTTGTGCCTCAGTTTTCTCATCTGTAAAACTGAAGCAATAATAATAGCTACCTGATAGAAGTGTTATCAGGATTGAGTAGATTAATAGTGCTAAGGCTTTTTGAACACACAGTAAATTACACGTGCATTTTTAAGTTAATCAAAAATATTTGCTAAGATATGTGTACATTAAAAATCTGTAACATTGCGTGTAATATAGAAATTGAAGGTAGGAATTTAATATATGCTATATCCATCCTATAAAATAATAAGCTGTCGTTAAAATGATGTGAGCTGTATTTATTGACATGGAAGGGTGTTGATGTATACAAGAAAAGGTGGCCAGTTAACAACTTAATTAAATTAATGTTTACTTTAATTCTACTTTATATTTACTCATTAAAAAATGAATAGAAATGTGTGAACATGATTTCTTTGGGAGTAGGATTTTGCTTTATAAAAATTTGTTCTTATTTTCAAAATGATCCTGAATTATTTTTATTACCAAAAATATATTTAAAAATATAAGTCATGAAACATCAGTTCTTTTCTTCAATAATGAATTGTGTACTTTTTTAGTCAGCAATGGTTAAGTGCATGACTAATGTAAGTTACCTCTCAAGATAAGAGGGTTAGCGAATTGATCTACTAACAGGGCTTGATCTACTAACTAGGTCAATTTGGTACAATCCTCCCTAACCTGTACATTTAAGAAGAAGAAACAAGTTGCTGCAGGTCGTGCAGGGCCAGAGAACACAGGTGGAAGGATTGGCACTAATTAGATTCCTTGAGACAATGAATTTTCCACAATACAAGGCTTCAGAAATATCTGCTGTATTGTTGCACTGAGACTCATGCTTGGGAAAGCAAGCTGTGTTTAAGAAGAGGCAGTAGAAAGAACAATATGTTTCTAAATCTGGCCATAGAAGTAATCAAGGATATTATTTAACTCTATAAAAGACTATATGTTAAACAGCACAAAGAAAAGATAAAAGAAGCTATATTTTAAATGAAAGTTTGAGGTATAATGTACAAAAGTCATTAGAATTACAAACAGGGCTATGAACATAAGTAGGAATCATGTTATTTTTCTTTGCTAAAATAATGATTGACTAAAATGTTTTAATTTTTGTAACATAGGTGATTTTTTAATTTAATGAATAGGAATGATATTTCAAGGGTAGCATTGCTACACAAACACAAGTTAAAAATTTGAATTTTGTAAGAGTTGAGATGGTATTTGAAATATTTTGAAAACATTGGGATACTTATACCCTCAATAGACAATAAGGCTGTTCTCTTTGGTGAGTTTTCTGGCTTTCAGGACCAAATAAAAAACTTAACACATAGGAAAATCATTCATATGTTTTAATTTATGCATCTTTAATCCAACTAACCATGCAGCTCAAATTCACAATTATTTTTTGTGCGAATAGTTTTTGTTTTCTTTCTTTTACTTTTTGATTCTGTTTGTTTTGTTACAGAGAAACATAACAAAAAAATGAAAAGGGAAAACCAGAAGGGAGATTTCCTATTTTTTTAAAAAGAATATTGCTCATGGAAAGTGGAAAGGAGAAAGAAGAACAGATGGGTATAACAATAACAGACATTTTCAGTCCCTCGCCCATATCCCCAGGCCCTGCATGTTGGGGTGCAGAATGACGTCCAGCTGCTGGACCATTTCAATGCCTAAATGCTTTTTCTGGAACAGTTAGAGTGGAAATGACAGATAATTAACACCTCTGTGGGTCAGTTCAAACAGTGCCTGCAGGGAGTAGGTGTATAAAATCCCTGGCTTTCATTCTCCAAGTGGTATAAATCTCTGAAGTGTGTTTGCACATTTTCCAGAGTTTTTCCTCATGGGGTTAAGTCCCAGTCACCTTCTGCAGTGGTTTAGTGATCACTCTTTATTAGCTGCTCTTTCTTCCATGAATTATTTCCTTATTCCTTCACCATTGATTCTTGTACCTTGGCTTGGGCCTTCTATCAAGTTCTATCTATGGGGAACTTGAACAAGACAATATCATACTGGCAGGATATTTCATCTCATTCCCTCAAAATAGTAGTGCCTGCCTTCCAAGTTTTTATAATATAGATGTGGAAAAATGTACCCGAATGTAACTCAAAAAATAAATTAAATTAAGTAGGTATTGATTCGTTTCTAAATGAAAAAAGGATGGTAAATATGCCAGATCTAACACTAGTGAGATACATATCTGCCTGTAGGAAAACGGCAGTTTCATATTGTGAGATAAGGTAAATATTAAGATGATTATAAGTGTGATATTTGATATCAAATTAAACAATTACTCCTATTATGTGAATAGAATTTTACTCCAGAATTAATCTTAATTGAACTCTCTCTAGAAGTTAATAGATTGTGTCTGAGATTATAGGGAAAAAGCCAAAAATATAGTTTTGTATATTTAGGAAATGAAGATCAATAGAAAAGTCACCTACACTTAGTTACTATAATTAATGATGTGGGCACAGTTCATTATAATAAAATTAAAGGTAGCGTAACATTTCTTTCCACTTTTACATGCTCAGTTTTTGTGCTCTGCATGATGATACAGGATCTGTAAATATTTTAGAGCAGTGTGAGATTAATAACTTCTCCAATAAGAGAACAGAGAAAAAACAGAACTTTGTATTTCATGCAATCTAAATAGATTCACAGTTTTACTATCTACTTGAAAATATTCATGAAAATACCATGACTAGCAAAATTAAATTAGCAAGATCAGTAGTTCAAAGACAGAAGCCAGGGTCATTCAGTATGACTGTTGAACCACATCAGCCCCCAGAGACTGCTTTTAAGTTTTATTGGAACACAACCAGGCCCATTGGTTTATATATTGTCTCTGGCTGCTTTTGTACTAAAATAGCAATGTTAGGTAATGTTGACAGAGACAATATGACCCTCAAGCCTAAAATATTCATTGTCTGGCGTTTTATAGAAAACATTTGGTGACTCTGAAGTAAAGATTTAAGAGAAAATGATAGAATTAAGTGGGTGCACTTAATAGAGTAAATAAAACTTGTAAAAGCATCAGTACAGGCATTCTGTTTTTGAACCTATTCCAGTAAGTGATTTTCTTAAATCATCTGCTTCTGTAGTTCATGAAACATTTCTGTGGTTGCATAGCAATTTGCTGAGTTAGATTCTACCATACATTTGAGGTTTTTCAATCTGTGACTATTTTTAGAGATTTGGAACCAGCTTTTACTAGCTTCAAATTTATCTTTTACTTTGTACTTGCATTTGACTACATTTCATTTCTTGTAAGTTTTGCAAAATGCTCAGTTAATTTTACATTTTTATATGGCAATATATAAATTATTAGAATGCATAAAGTACCTTTTCTGTCCTCTATTCATCTATACATATAAATTAAAAACAGAACATAAACACATGGTCTCTGTTCATCTATACATATAAATTAAAAACAACATAAACACATTAACATGCAATGAATAACATTAGAATTGTTTTAAAAAGTGGGCCATCTGTAGGAGATATGCAGATGTTACACAGTGACTCAAAGTTAACCCTATAATTGGAGAGCCATAGCTCTACTATGATTCAATTCTGAAACTGAATCTAATTGATAGCTTTAAATTGGAAGAGTATCTGGCTTTTTTTTAAGGGGGGTGTTTTATATTTTATTATTGTTGTTTATTTTTTCCTTCTAAAGACTACCCCCCAAATTAAAGCTAATTTAAAGTTAATATTTGGGTAATTCTTTCTTTCTGTAAGTAGGTGGACTCAAGAGGACATTTTCTTGGTGAATGTGTTTCAGAGGTCTCTAATTAGTAGAATTCTATCTTTCCAGGTCAAGACAGTTAGGGGCACATGTTACCCAATATTATGATTATAGAAAGATTTAAGTGATTAGGTACTTCCTCTGTAGTGAAATGACAAATATTACAAAAGAGGTTCTTACTGTTTTGTAGAATTTTATCTGTGAGAGCCAAGAAAACAAGCCACAGGGAAAAAAATGACAGAATAACAACTTGGTCATTAAAATGTTTATGTGAAAACACATAATCCTCTTAAAATGTTTTGTAAGAAGTTACAAGACTTTTAAAAATGGCGTCAACAGTTTGCTTAAAGTGTAAGTGATATCACTGATTTTTTTAAATGATATTATAATTTTAAAGCAACATATACTGTTTAAATCAAGAACCCTACTGGTGTGGCTCAGTGGATTGAGTGCTGATCTGTGAACTGAAGGGTCACCGGTTCAATACCCAGTCAGGGCGCATGCCTGGGTTGTGGGCCAGGTCCCCAGTTGGGAGCATGTGAGAGACCACCACACATTTGATGTTTCTCTCCCTCACTTTCTCTCTTCTTTCCCCTCTCTTTGAAAATAAATAAATAAAAATCTTAAATTAAGGGCCCTAGCATTTGACACCATAGATGATTTATTATTGTCTAAGGCAACTCTATGAAATAGAAATGTATAATTTAAAATTTTCTGGTAGCTATGCTAAAAAAACATAAAAATAGGTTAAATTAATTTTAATAATATATTTTAATGGCAACCATAGTTGGTAACACTGTATTGTATAATTGGAATTTGCTAAGAGAATAGAACTAAAATGTTCTCTCCAAAGAAAACCAAAGGTAAATATGTAAAGTGGCAGACTCCATAGGGGTGGGTACCCTTTCAAATGTATATACACATCAGATCACCACCTTGTATACCTTAAATATCTTGCAATTTTGCCAGTTATACCTCAAAAATGTTAAGAAAATGATATATCTTATTTAAGCCAATATATCAAAAATATTCTCACTTAAAAACTTGATGGTATGAAATTATTAATTATATAAATATATATTGCATTCTTTGTTTTATTCTAAGGATTAGTAATCTGGTATGTGTTTTACATTAATAGTATATCTCAATTTAGATGCTAAATTTTCATTACAGGTACTTTATCTGTATTTAGGTTTTATAAAATTTATATTTGAAAAAGCAGACTCACATCCCAAATTGTTGCTAATATATTTTAAAGGTTTCCAGTAGTTACACTCAGTATTAGATTTTTATTTAAATTGAAATTCATAAAATTGCCAAAAAAGGTAAATAATTAGTTCTGCTATCCTGCTAGCCACATTTCAAGTGCTCAATAGCCACATGTAGCTAGTAGCTACCATTGGATAGTGCAGATGTAGGCCATAAATCACACAGGTCAGAGTTTTCAAATTATTGCAATTTATTTGCTTACAATATTGAAATGTATCAGAATTTCTACAGTGTGACAATCATACAAAATATATATAAATGAATCTCCACACTCAAAATTGACTGTCACATGTGTCATTTTGGATTTTTCCTAACTCTGGTTCTGCACTAAGTGACCTTTATTTTCAAATAGTAACTCCTCCTCCACATTTACAGAACTTCTGCTACCACAAGTTTTAGAGATAGAAGAAGAAGAAGAATTATTTTATTGGAGGAACACTTCTCTCAAGTGTATTGTTTGCTTTTTCCAAACATTAAAGATGTAACAATTTCATGTTAGAATCCTGCTGGGACATCCATCTGAAAATTTTCCCCAACCTTGGCTGCAGAGTGACTTTTTGGTAATAGAGGCAGAATGTCTGGGTGTTTATGACGCACCCTAGAGCATTTCCCATAGGAGAGAAGAAGCCCCTATTTCTTCCTCGGGTTCTATTCCAAGCCAAAGGGTCCTGTTAGAGAACATGACCACAGTCCTGATTCTGCATCTCCTGTGGACATACAAGTGTCAAGAGATTTATACCTACTCATGCAGTATATATGAAATAGACCTTAATAGGCACTTGTTTCAGGTTGACATTCTGAAGTCCTTACACAGGAAAAACTTCTAAAGGAAATATTACATCACTTGGTAAGTCTCTTAAGTTAGTTTTCTCAAATTAAAGTAAATCTGAGTCTACTTGCTGCTCCAGGAGAGACAAGCTGGCCCATCTGAAAATAGATAAGCTAGAAAATGTTGTTCCTCTTCTTTAAAAAAAGTAATTTATTAAAAACATAACATAAATGTCAAGAAACTATTTTTACTTAAGCTTGAAGAGGCTTAAAGATGTGACCCATCTACAGAGTTCAGGAACATAACCAAGAAGAAAAATTATGTCAACTGCATTTTCAAAAATTTAAATGTACCGAGAGCTCAGCTAATGTTAAACAAAAGAATATGAATTATTTCAAAACGCTGAATTTTGTAAGATGGAAGTTTTCAACTTAGAAAAATAAGTATTAGAGGGAAAGAAGATATACACCACAAATCGTAAATGGACCAAATTTGAATGACTTCTCTTTTTCAGTTTATCTCTAAAGAAAATAGAAAACAGGGAGATATTTTGTTCCTTGCTTTTTAGTCATTGAAAATTTCAAGACATGTAATTACAATAAGTTTGGGTCTTGAAAATGTAGAAAAATAGAATTATGGATTATAAAGAGTTTAAGTAATTTATGAGACAGTGGAAAGAATTTAAACCAGGAATTAGGAGAGGGATTTCGGTCCTGAGTTTACTATGAACACTTTGTTTTAGAAGAGGAAGTTTCCTTGAATAGGGAAGATATATAAAAAGAACTCATGGCTACTTAACAGCTGAGAAGTTTAAGGAAAATATTCTTTTTTATAAAACATACTATCAAAACTTGAAGGAAACTTGGTTACAAATGTATGGGTATATGGTTTCCAAGTTTGTTTTTTAGCTCTAGGAAGTTTGAAAGTCTGAAATAAGGGGGACACAGTGAAAAATGAGGAATAGCATTCTGTCCAACAGCTTGATTTTAGGTCAGTTTTTGAACTTAAAACTGAGATATATAATACCAAACAATCATGAAGTGCAAAAAAGTTCATCATACAAAGATTGACTCACTGTTCTGTGTTCAAAAAATAAATGATTGTTTAGTTCTAGGAGATTGAGTAATAGTGGTCCATAAATCTTTTGATAAATTTTCTCTCAAAGGGAAGAAATCAGTTCACCCCCTAAGGCATACAGAAGGCACCTAGTGATTGTAAACCTTTCTCATTTAAAAATGTGAGAAAAGCTGGTATTAGGGGGAAAAGCATGCATTAATGATACATTTGATGAACAGTGGGTTTCTAGGGAGAAAGAAGCTGTATAAAAATAAACTGTAGTATTTGCATTAAAGTCCTTGTTAGGATAAAGGGGCATATGGTTACAAAGAAAGGAAGTTATACTTAGAAGCTCAGTTGGGTTTTCCATATGAAATGTGACTGTTTCCAGTGGCAAAAAGAAGGATATTTTCAAAACTCATTCATCCTCTAGAAAGTTAAAATAGTTTTAAAATTAATTAATTGTGAAGGGATGGATTTTCTCGTTGATCCTATTTCAGATTGTATTATTTTGCTCTGGTCATCAAATTTTTTATCTTAGGGTCCAGTCTCAGAAAGATTTGAGGTGGTTGTTTGTGTGAGACTTCTGACCTACACAATAACATGAAAATAGGAGCTGTTCAAACTTATTTTGAGTAAACCATACAGATAGATATATAGATATAAAACCTTATAGAAATATCAGAAAAATTTCTTCTTTTCTATGAATATGATTTTTTTACTTTCCCTTGGTTTCTATGAGGCTCAGCTCTGTCTTGATTATTCTAAATCTGTCTTTCCCTTCATTCCTTTCTTCCTTTGCTCCTTCCTTCCTTCGTTCTTTCCTTCCACGCTCCCTCCCTCCTTCTCTCTATTTCTTCTTTTAAAAAATTATTTATTTATTTGTTTGTCTATTTATTTTATTTTTTAGATAGAGGGGAAAGGAGAAAAAGAGGGAGAGAAACATCACTGTGTGGTTGCCTCTCACTCGCGCCCCCAACTGGGGACCTGATGTGCAACCTACTAATGCGCCCTGACTGGGAATCGAACCAGTGACACTTGGCTCGCAGGCCATGCTCAATCCACTGAGCCACAGCAGCCAGGTTCTCTCTTTATTTCTTTCTTAGCAGGCACAGAAGCCAAGCAGCTGTTCATTCAAGTGCAGTATAAAGTCCCTCAGATCAAGGATTTTTATGTCTCGTTGACCACAGTCTAGTGTACTGCTCATATTAGGCGTTCATTCAATGTTTGCTGAAACATGCTGAGGGCATGCTATGTGTAAAATATTGGGCTATGTGGGAAATAAAAGATAAATGTATATGATAATAAATGGTCTCTTGTACAGGAAGGTAGGGTGGATCCTTGTCAGCCATTTCTACTATCTCCCCAGCACCTACCACTGTTTACAGTAGATAGAAGAGCAAGGGAGGAGAGGGAAAGGTATGAGTAGAGAGCTGAAAGTCCAGCCACATGATTTGTGGGGCCTAGTGAAAAATGAAAATATGGGATTCCTTGTTCAAAATTGCTAAAAACTTTTAACACAGCAATAGACAAACATTAAACCATTTAAGAAATGCTGTAAAGTGTGAGTCCCTGTGACTTCACATGTCGCATACCCATGTATCCAGGCTTGAGGAATTGCATTAATGTTGGGAAAAGTTATTTGTTTTCCTAGAGAAATGTTTTGGTGGTTTGGATTATTGTTTTCAATCCTTTGCTTTCTCTTATCATGTGACCTTACAATCCCTTAGAGGGAGAGGAGTTTATACTTCCCCAGCCCAATGAGGCTGGGTTTTATCATGGGACTTATTTTAGCTAAAGCATAGAAGGGGCAGTGGGCTGGTACCTAGCTGAAACCCCAAGACAGGGCAAATCTCATCTGGCCCTTTCTTGTTCCACCATGAGAGAAGTATCCTCTGAAAGCTGAGGAGGACTTTAAGGTAGGTAAATTAACTTAAATTCTGGAGCCAAAAGCCTGGGATTTTATCCAGCCTAGTTATAAGCAAGCTGCAGTTCCAAGAGGAAAGAGAAAAAAACATATTATTTTAAGTCACTAAATGTTTGATTTTTTTGTAGTGCAGCATTATGACAATAGTTGATGAATATGTAGTTGTGATATTGATGGAGGGAGAAAAACTGAATGACTTGTGGGTGCTGTCATCTGGGATACTAATTATTGAAACCAAGGAGTGGGTGAACTTTATTGAGTATCTACTATAGTGCTGAGCACTGAGCTGGAGAGTGCAGGTAATAATTAATGAGGGTGAGGTATTCTTCTTGCAATGGAAAATAAAACAAAACCCTTACAGTTAGCAATAGTGCATTGTATAAATGAGTATCCAATAAAATTTTTTAAATGTGTGACAGGGTTAAGAGTAAAGTGAGAAGAAAAAGCTGACTCAAATGGTGAATCATGTCAGTTTTCTCTATTAAAAGTAATAAGGAAAGTAGGAAGCAAGAGGGAGGAAAAATAAAATCTCCTGGGTCAGTTAGTCTTGGACTAGCCCTCCCATCTCGTACTTCCTTCTAAGGGGCTTCTGAAGCTACAACAGTTGGAGGGTAAATTAATCAGATTTGACTGCATCCAATAACTGTATACCAGGAAAAATTTATCTGGATAAAATTAGTGCTTCAATAGTGTCAAAATGGAGCAGATCCAGGGCCAGTCTGCCTGTTAAATTGCTTAGAGAATGTAAGATATTTAAGGCACTATGCTAAATATATTACATATTTTATCTTATTTGATTTTTATAACTCTCGAATTTGGTATTATGATCATGTAGCAACCATTTTTATTTTATGCAAATAAGAAAAGAGAGATCCAGAGAAGTTAAATATTTGATTAAAGTTATATGACTATTAACAGTCAGCTATTACCAAACTTATGCTGCATAACAAACAGGCTTAGCATCTTAAATGAACAAACATTATTTTTTGCTCACATGTCTACAAACAATCTGGTGTTCAGATCTACACTGGGCTTAGCTGGGTGGCTTCTCTTGTTACAGGTTGTCTGAACTTGACCTCAAGCTTTAATTTTAATTTATATTCATTTCATGTGTTTCTGTCTTTCATGGAATGCTGTTCTCATGGCAAGTGGCAGGAGATCATGAAGTAAACCAAACAGCACAAACCCACTTTACAGTTTTGCTTATATCACGCCAGCTGCATTCTGTCGGTCAAAGCAAGTTATAGGGTGAGCCATGTTAGTCAGAAATGAACTTTTTAAAGATTAGTCTCCTCAGCCCTTCCTGCTGTCCTCCCCAGAGTTAGTGTAACATCCAGTGGTGATTGGTTATTGACATTCTAGCCTATTAGGAAGGAAAATAAAAAGAATTTTAATTAACATAAACCTAGAGTTAACTTTCTAAATATGATTCTGTATCCAATTTTTTATGAGTGTATGAATGTAGTCAGTATTTAACAACAGAGAAGCACAGAAGTATGCAGCAAAGAGAAAAGAAAATGCACATTCTTATGCAGTTGATGATCAATAGTCTTGCATTTTACTATGGTACAAAAGAAAGGGCAACCTCATAGCTTTTGCATGGTCTTGCATATGATTATGATTACTAGTTCAGTATAAAACTGGAGATTATAGTTCTATAATAAAAATGAAATATTTGCATCATCATAGAAGAAATAACTTTTCTGATTGTGATTCATTATTTACTGTTACCAAAAATAGTTATGAAAAATATTGAAGGTCAGCCTAGCCTGCATATAGTCCTTTAGTAAAAAATGTGTAGATAATTTAAAATAAACCTATATGGAATCAGGAAAGGGGTTTTCATTTTTTGTTATGCCTGAATTGTATTCGATGTCCATTTGCTCTAAAGCAATGCCCTTCGTATGGATTTTTGTTGCCGTACTTTCAAAACAGTTTTTCCCTGAAGCAGCTACTATATATATTAAATTACTATATATATATATATATATATATATATATATATATATAACTTCATTTTAGTCATGCTAGAATAACTACAGTTTTTATTAGTTGCTCTTGTTCTCTAATTTGGGGATGTAATTACCTTTTGGAATTGAGTGCAGGAAATTTCCAACTCAATAATTTCTTACATATAAATTTAGAGTTACTCTGACCTCCTCCCTTTTGCTTTGGGGTAGTTTCCAGTTACTGTTTTCCAAAGTAGATCAATGTTTACTTTGATAAATTTCTTAAAATATAAGGGCAAAAAAAGTCATGTCATGACAAAGGTGACTTTGTATCTTTGTGAAAATTCCAACAATTTATTCTTCTAAAAAGATAAAGCTCTGAGGGTATACAGCTCAGTTATCAGGAACACTTTTCTCTGCATTAGGAAAAGGCCCCTCTTCAAAGTGTTTATACAGGCTGAGGTCAGCATACAGGGCTAAGTCTGGAATTCAGCCTCTGAAGACCAGAACCTAGTCACTTGTCCTGGCATCCCTGTGTGATGAAAAACCTGTGCAACTGGATGGAGTCTTTATGATTAAAAAATCGACCCTTGTATAGGCAAGAATTAGATTGGCTACTTACTAGGAAAGTTACTAGGAAAGTGACATTGAGCAAGTCCCTTAAATTTCAAAGTTTTTTAATTTTTTAAAATTTATCTTAAGGGTGGGAGATAAAATCTCACTTCAGAGGAGAACTGGGGAGATAGGTGCTTGACATCATGTTTGGAACAATATTTGCATTATGTATGAGAAAGTTACAGAATGTTGTTTTCATATTTAGCATGCATTCAACTATATTATGAATTAAATATGTCTAAGATGCCACCATCTACCCTGTGGACCAAGCTTGAATCCAAGGATTCTTCATGAATCACCTTCCTCACCCTCTTTCCCCTCCAGTCATAGTCACTGAGCCTATTGATACCTTTCCTTAAACAACCGTTTATATTTTACCTCTTTTCTATCACCACTTTCGTTGCCTTGGTCCCTGGATTATTGTAATTACTTCCCATTCATTTTGAATCATGTTTCAACTTCGTCTAATCCATTCTCTATCCCATTATTGGGATCATTATCCAAATAATGATCTTTACACTACAGGCAGCCTCTGCCTGAACTCCTTCAGTGACAAACCATAGTGCACAAGAGAAAATCTTAGTCATAAGCTTCACACCTGAAGCTTTTCATGATCTGATTCTCATTTGCTTTTCCAGTCATTATCTTCCTCCCTCCTGTTCTTCAGCTGTAGAACAAATACATGAAGCTCATTTTATACTTCCGTGCCTTTGAACATGCTAGTCTCACTATCTCAAAAGCTGCACACTTACTTCCTACTTTCTTAACCATTCATTAAATTTGTTTTTCTATATAAAGGATCAGTTCAAATATTCCCTGACCCCTCCTTCTATTCTCCACTTCCTTCATGAGGCATACACCCCTTTCTTGTCTATAACAATTAATTTCATTTGTATTGCAATTATTTATATACAAGTAGTCTTCTCTATTGTGCAAACTTTGAGTTAGAGGACTGAGCCATAGTTTCCTTTTAATATATTCAAATTCTGGCAGTTCAGCATCGGAGTGCTGGTTGCTATTACTGTTCCTGCCATGAAGTAATATTGCACATGCTGGATAGTTTGTATACTGTAAAATAGTTACTATTTGTTGTATGAACATATCTAAAAGTGTCCAGTTTAACAGATTCTGGAACAAAAATGTCCCTAAACAAATCACCTCTGGTTAAAATCACTGGAAGGAGTCGAATTACAATGATAAGTGATGACAGTTACCAGGGACTTACATGTTAGAAGCTACATTTAAATATTTACATGAATTTTCTCTGTAATTCTTTCAACATCTGTCCATGGTAGATAGCATTATTGTTCACATTTAACTGAAAAGAAGCTCAAGGGTAGACAAGACAAACCATTATATTCTCAATCATATGTATGTGGTAGAACAAGATTCAAATCTTCATGGTGAGGACAAACTGTTAACCAATATGCTGTACTAGAAAACCATATGTCAGTGAATGAGTCGATTACTATTTTACTGTAGACTACAAAGATGTTCATTGTGTGGGGAGCCCTTCTACATTGAATTTCCAAGTGTGGGACTGCATTGTGTATAATGTCAGTCGCTGCTAGAGACTAGGCTGTGATTACCAAATGGATATTTACTGAAGGCCCTTTGCCTACAGGGCCTCTCTCAGTCACGGTTTCTTTTCCTGACCACCTCACAGGACCAATGTCCTGCTGGTATTTAAATTAGGAAGGACCTGATTAAAGGTTTACCAGTCTTGTTTATCTTTTTAAAGAACCAGCTCTTGGATTCATTGATTTTTTTGGTATCATTTAATTTTAGACTATTTTTTTTTTCTGCTCTAATCTTTATTTCCTTCCTTCTACTCACTTTGGGACTTGTTTGTTCTTCTTTTTCAAGTTCTTTTAATTGTGAAGTTAGACCGTTTATTTTGAGGTTTTTCTTGTTTTTTTGAGATAGGCCTTTGATGCTATGAATTTCCCTCTTATGATTGCTTTTCCAGTGTCCCATAGATTTTAGATTGCTCTGTCCTCATTTTCATTTGTTTCAAGGTGTCTTTTGATTTCTTCCTTGATCTCATTGTTGACCTATTCATTGTTTAATAACATGTTATTTAGTTTCCATGTCCTTGCATGTTTTTCAGTGTTGTGATTGATTTCTAGTTTAATAGTATTGTGGTCAGAGAAGACACTCGATATGATTTGAATCTCCTTAAATTTAGTAAGACTTGTTTTGTGTCCTAACATGTGGTCTGTTCTAGAAAACATTCCATGTGCACTTGAAAAGTATGTATATTCTGCTGCTTTGGAGTGTAATGCTCTGCAGTTATCTATTAAGTCCATTTGACCTAGAATGTCATTTAAGGCTGCAGTGTCCTTGTTGATTTTCTACCTGGAAGATCTATCCGTTGAAGTTAATGGGATATTAAAATCCCTAACTATGACTATATTTCTGTTGATCTCTGCTATGCCCATTAAGACTTAATTCACATATCTAGGTGCTCCTATGTTGGGTGTGTAAACGCTTGTTAGGGGTATATCCTCCTGTTCGATTGTTCCCTAAACCATTATGGGGTGTCCTTTGTCTCTTACTATAGCCTTGATTTTAAACTCTATTCTGTCAGATTTAACCTTTAACCAGGCTCGTCAAGGCAAAAAGAGAGAGGACCCAAATAAAAAAATCAAAAATGAAAGAGGAGAAATAACAACTGGCACCAAAGGGATAGAAAATATTGTAAGAAAATAAAATGAACAAATACATGCCTGAAACTGGACAACTTAGATTAAATGAATAAATCCCTAGAAACATAAAATCTTATAAAATTAATCAGGAAGAATCAGAGAATCTGAATAGATAGATTCATCGTCGTCGGCAGCCGTCCGTCTCGAGAGACGATGGTGTAGCTTCTTAAGAGTCTATCTGCACCGCCGAGAATGGTTGTGCAGTCCGACTCAGGAGTGACACGGTATCTGTCTTCTCCCGTGTTGAATCGACATCTTGCGATGACGCTGAAGCTACAGAGCCTGGGCAGGGTAATATGGAGGGTCTGCTGTTGCCCATGCAGTAGACCCCCCCTCTCTTCGCAGCTGAAGGGTCCAAGGGAAAGACGGAGTCAATAGAGCTTGGCTTCAGGTGCGCCGCAGGAGTTGCCGGTGTTGACTACAACGTCAAACTGCCTTAGGGACTCCGGCTCCGGATTTTCTGTCGGAGTTTACTCCCTTAGCCTTTCCCCTGAAGAGGTATGCTGCAAGGCAGCGGAGGTTTTTTGGAGTCAGAGTTTTCCTTCTCTGAATAGATAGATTACATCTACTGAAACTGAAACAGTAATTAAAAAAAAAAACTCCCAAGAATCAGAAGCCTGGGACAGGATGACTTCACAGGTGAATTTTGCCAAACATTCTGAGAAGACCTAAAATCTCTCCTTCTCTAACTATTTCATAAAATTCAAGAGGAGGGAAGGCTCCCAAACTCATTTTATGAGGTCAGCATCATCCTAATTCCAAAACCAGATAAAGACACTAAGAAAAAGAAAATGATATGTCAATATATCTGATGAACATAGCCAATAAAATCCTCAACAAAACATTAGGAAACAATATACAGCAAGGCATCAAAAAGATAATACACCATGATCAAGTGAGATTTATTATGGGACTGCAAAGTTGGTACAACATTTGCAAATCAATAAATGTAATTAACCACTTAAATAAAATGAGGAATTAAAAACACATAATCATATCAATATATGCAGAAAAAAACATTTGACAAAATTCAACACCCATTTATGATAAACTCTCAGTAAAGAGGGAGGAAAGGAAACATACCTAAACATAACAAAGGCCATATATTACAGACCCACTACAAACACCATAGTCAACAGGTAGTAACTACAAGCATTCCCCTTTAGATCAGAAACAAGCAGGGATGTCCACTTTCACCTCTCTTATTCAGTATAGTACTGGAAGTCCTTGCCACAGCAATCAGAAAAAAAAAAAAAAAAAGGCGAAATAAAAGGCATCCAACTTGGAAAAGAAGAAGTAAAACTGTATTTACTTGCAGATGACATGATACTGCACATAAAGAACCCCAAAGATTCCACCAAGAAACTACAAGAACTGATAAATGAATTCAGTAAAGTAGCAGGATACAAAATTAATATCCAGAAATCAGTTGCATTTTATATGTCAATAATGAAGTAACAGAAAAGGATTAAGAAAACAATCTTGTTCACATTTGCTACAAAGAGAATAAAATACCTAGGAATAAACCTAACCAAGGATGTAAAAGACTTGTACTTGGAAAATTATAAGACACTGAAGAAAGGACTTGAAGAAGATACAAATAAATGGAAGCATATACTGTGTTCATGGATAAGAAGAATTAACTTCTTTAAAATGTCCATACTACCCAAAGCAATCTATAGATTCAATGAAATTCCTATCAAGATTCCAATGTTGTGTTTCACAGAACTAGAACAAATATTTCAGAAATTTATATTGACCTAAAAAAAGCCCTACATAGCAACTGTGATCTTGAGAAAGAACAAAGTTGGAGGAATCATTCTAGCTAATATCAAACTATGCTTTAAGGTCACAGTAATCAAAACAGCATGGTACTGGCATAAAAACAAACACATAGATCAATGGAACAGAATAGAGAACCCAGAAATAAATCCATATCTTTACAGTCAATTAATATTCAACAGAGGAAGGAAGCACATGCAATGGGCTAAAGATAGTCTACTAAATAGATCATGTTGGAAAAATTGGAGAGGTACATGCAGAAAAATGAAACTAGATCACCTTCCTACAACACACACAAGAATAAAGTAAAAATGCATCAAAGACTTAAATGGTAGACCAAAACTATAAAAATTATAGAAGAAAATATAAGTAGCAAAATCTCAAACATTTCTCATAGCAATATTTTAATGGATGTACCTGCCCAGGCAAGGGAAACAAAATAAAATATAAATAAATAAATAAACGAGACTACATCAAACTAAAAAGGTTTTGTACAGCAAAGGAAATCATCAACAAAATAAAAAGACAACCCACAGAATGGGATAAAATATTTGCTGATACTTCCGATAAGAGGTTATTGTTCAAAATTTATAAAGAACTTACAAAACTCAACACCAAAAAAACAAACAAACAATTACAAAATGGGCAAATGACCTGAATAGACACTTATCTAAAGAGGACATACAGATGGCCAATAGACATATGAAAAAATGTTCACTGTAAGTAATCATCAGAGAAAAGCAAATTAAAACCATAATGCTGCCATCTCATATCTGTCATCAATAAATCAATAAGCAACAAGTTCGGGCACAAATGTGAAGAAAGGGAACCGTTTTGCACTATTGGTGGAAATGCAGACTGATGCAGCCACTGTAGAAAGCAGCATAGACTATCCTCAAACAACTAAATATGGATCTACCTTTTGACCCAGTGATCCCACTTCTGGGAGTAAATTTAAAGGCACCCAAAACACTTAATTCAACGAACATAAGCACCCCTATGTTCATTGCAGCATTATTCATAGTTGCAAAGATATGGAAGCAGCCCAAGTGGCCATCAGTGACTGAGTGGATAAAAACACTATGGAACATTTACACAATGGAATACTACTCAGCTGTAAAAAAAGAACTAACTTTTACCCTTTGCAACATTATGGATGGCCTGGAGAACATTATGCTAAGTGAAATAAGCCAGTCAGAGAAAGACAAATAGCATATGATTTCACTCATGTGTGGAATCTAATGAACAAACTGAACTAACAAGAAAAATGCGGACAGACTCATAGATAGAGATCAGCATGACAGCTAGTGGGGTGGGGAGGTGCGGGGGATGGAGGGATTAAGCAAAAAAGGAAAAAGAACTCATGGAGGTGAACAACAGTGTGGAGATTGCTGGGGAGAGGGGTGTATAGGGGACTAAGTGGTAATGGAAAACAATACAATAAAGATTAAATTTACAAAATTTGAAAGAACCATTTGTGGACTCCATTTACTAGGAAGTTATAAGACCTCTCCTCAATTTTGGTGTAACTGAGAGAATCATGAGTGAGAATTACAATGAAGAGTGATGAGATTTACTTTCTGTAAAAGTCTTATTTATCTCACCTCTGAGTTTTTCAATGTTCTCTGACCTGGAGAATAGAGCCAGAATGGATTTAAGACTCCTCTAGCCCAAATTCAATTTAAAATATTATTGCACTATTGGTGGAAATGCAGACTGGTGCAGCCACTGTAGAAAGCAGTATAGACTATCCTCAAACAACTTAAAATGGATCTACCTTTTGACCCATGTGAACCAAATTTTCTGTATTGGTTAATTAGAATGTTAAAACAAAACAAAACAGTGTCTACTAAGGAAGGATTTAAAAGGAGATGACTTTAGGAAGATATATAGGTAACGTTTGAAGCAAAAATAAGTAAAAATGCAATAAATTTACAATCATTAAAAAATAATGTTATTTCATGATAATGATACTTTAAAGTCAATGACTCCAAGAATAAAGTTTGTTTTTAGGCCTGGCTTCTAAAATACATTCAATAAGTATTTGCCATATTAATCAATAGGTAGGTATCTATGAATAGCAGGTGAGAAAATGAAAGCCAGACATTAAAAAGGCACAATGAGTCAGGGCACAATGGCAACAGATTCTGAATGGGATGCTTGGATTAAGTTTTAAATGAAAGTAGTAGAACTTGGTTTCTTATACCTGAAGAAAAAATCTTCCCTCTTATTTTCAGCTGCAGTATTTGAGGAATAAAGTATATCACTTTTCCCACATGGCTTCTGTGCAAGGTCATCGCTCTTACATGAAAACATTCAGGATGAAAGAAATGCTGATATCTACTTCTCTTATTCTGGGAGGAAGAAACATATTGCAGTTATTGCACTTTTTAAGTCATGCCCTCACTCCATTTGCCCAAGCACCTAAACCTTTACACACTTGGTATCTTTGGTTTCTTTATCTTCCATCAAGCAGCATCAGAAATTCTTTTAAATATGAACTCTGAATGTAATAAATCACTGATATTTGTTGAATTGTTTTTGAGAGAAAAGTTTGTGTCAATATCATTTTCCTATTGAGTAGGTTACAGTAGGAAATAGAATATATTGGCATAATATTTATGGATATTGATTATTTATATATCTTAAGGCCTTATAGTCATATTTATTAATGAAATGTGTATGCTTCAAGTATTTTTTAAAAAATGAAAAACAGAATTTTAGCATGAATTTTATGCTCTAAAAAGTCTGCAGTTTCCAATTGTTTATTTATTTTTTGACACAGAAATTGATCTTTCAATATGAAGTAACTCTTCCATTAAGTTTGTGCTGGATCTTTTTGTTAGTTGTTTGTTAAGAAAATCAACGCTAATCACTTTATTGTGAATATTTTGCTTTCTTGGGACTACTTTTCTAAAATATTTCTCAGTGAGAGGTTAATTTTATACTCATAAAAATCTTCCTTTTTATTTCTCTCTAGGAAGCTATAAATCTTCTTTTTAATATCTAATTTATGATACATAAATTTCAATTTGCATATACAGTAATATGTTATTTAGTGATAGTCTAATTTTAAAATTAATTCACTATCGAATTTTAATAGTTTGTGATGCATGTAATAATTTATCTTCAACAAGCCTTCATAGAAATAGTTGTTAGTGGTGTAACTAAAAAATACATTTATATTATAAATTTTTTTAGAAAATTATAAAAATTTAAGAATATTTCACAGATTTTTCTCATATCTATGTAGTTGCTTTATTAGCTTGTTCCTTTGAAATTAAACAAATGGAATGTTAATGCATGTATTTGTTACAAATTTTCAATAATTTTTTATTCAAATCATTTTTTATTATTAATTTTCTCAATCAAAAACTGAACTCCTCTCAACTCCAATTTCAAAAGGTAAATCATGTTAATTCTCAAGTGGGATAAATTACAGTGTTTAAGCAAGTGAAATGCATAGCTTTAGTTGCTGTTAAGTTCTTATTATAGCTTCAGCTCTTGGTGATCATTATTGTTTATAACATAAATATAAGAAATTGATTGTAATTACTAATCATGCCCAATCTGAAGTAAGAAGTACCAAACTTTACATAATCATGTTACAAACTCTACATAATCATATGTAATCAAACTTTATGTATCATAATCATATGATAATTCACAATCTGAAGTAAGATGTACTAAACTCTACATAATTATAAGCTTTTGTATAATTCTGTGCTTTCCTTTCACAAGAACTTTTTAAAATTTTAGCACATTTTCTATTTTCTTACTGGTCACCCTCCTTTCCATCTATTCTTCTCAATTTTTCTTATTTTCTTCATCTATATCTGTACCTGTCTATGTATCTATGTATCTATCTATCTACCTATCTAGTTATATCTATCACCTACCTAACAATGTATCATCTATTTGTGAATATGCAAAAACATTTAAAATAGCCTGATTATTTTTATTCTCAGTTCAATAAGAAAAAGTACACTGTCAGTTTCACCCCATTGTGTAATGTGCTAATGGGAGTTTCAAGTTGATCTTTACCATAAAAGTTCTTTGTATTCATTACAGGCTTTTGAGAAGCCATGGATTTACTTATTGAAGCTGTAACTCTGCTATTAAAATTGTGACTGAATCAATGACAAACACCAGTAACGTTAGTATAGCAATGCTGCCCCCCTTGACCTTCCTCTCTCAGGACCTTATGTCTCTCCCAGTTGAGAATCAGGCACCTCTTCTGTGTGCATGCAAGGAGAGGATCTTGTTCTCCAGCGAGGGAAACAGCCGCTGAAGTTTATGAACTCTTGCACTGAAAATTAAAATTCTATGACCAGTACCCTGTCTTGAACTCAGTAATGGCTTTCAACTTTAACCTGAGTTAGGAAATCAATTATTGCAGTACTCTGTTAATTTTACTTTCCTAGAATGACTCTGCTCTTAGATTGCCTTTTCTGTCAGACCTCCAATGCCCCCTCACAGATTGGCTGGAAAGGTTTCATTGATTTTTCATATGGGAGCATGTATCCAGTCTTATAACACATTTGTCAATTTGCCCCAAACTCTAGAGGTGAATGATTTGATACTTCTCTGAGCTTGTATAAGTTTACCTCTTTATTTATTAGTATTGACTGAAAATTCATTGTTCCAGGTCTGAATATGTGCAGAGTGAGGACTTAAATATATAGCTAAAGGAATAACCTCTGTATCCTACTGTTAAAAAAAAAAAAATAGTATACAGAGAAACATTTATTTAACTGTTCTTATAAAAAATCTTTTAGTGACAAATTTCAGTGAGGGAACAAAATAAAATAAAGCAATAGAGAAGTTGCTGTAAGGACTGGAATGTCCTCCCCTCTTCCTGATCCATTTTTCTTTACCTCACAGTATCCTAGGAGCATAGAATCAAGTGTGCTCTGCACTGGTTTTAGCTGTAGGCAGCCCTGATCCCCAGCAAGCAGGAGCTGATCACAGGCCAACACCCAGCCCTGAGGGAGCCTCCTCAAAAGACTTATCTACTTAAAATATAAGCAAAACCAAGAGGCTTTATTATAAATTAAATTAAATTAAATAAAAAGAACTAGGGAATTTTGATAATTGATCTCTATTATAAATGTCTATACCTTCATCTAAATTATATTTTTATTGACTTTCTTCATTAAACACAGATAAAGAAAGATAGTTGAATGTGAGGAAGCATCCTATTACTAAGGATAATATTTTAAATATTTGTTCTATTCAGTCTGTCCTGCTGGTTGTGGACATGGCAGCATATAAAATACATATCTTTAATTTATTTAAAAATAAACAGTTGAGGATAAATTTGAGAGCTATAAATATACTAAATCTACTCTACCTGTTGTACGGACTAAATTACATTTTTGTTTTCATAATTTTCTGACTTTAAAGAAAAGATTGTACCAGTTTAAGCATTGAAACTTACCAGCTTAAGGCTTTAGTCTATAAATTATTTGAGCATTTCAACTCAATTGACAGTTCATGGTAGTGAGCACGGCAGCCTGCCTGTACCTATTATCTGTCTTACTCTTGCTTGTTTATTGTACTATAAATACAAGCAAAATATATTCTACATTTATGACTTTCAAGCATTGCAACTAGTTTTAGAACTAAATCTTTTCTGTTTGTATTGAAAGGAGAAAGCAGTATGTTGTTCCAGGAGAAACTGGTAGTTTTCTAGGAATCTCAGGCTTTCTGCTCATCATACTTACGTGCATTTCATATCTATTTGGAATGAATTAGTTATTTGCAAGTTAATATTAGAACTTGATCTTCTATAATATGTGGCTCTGGAAAATTAGGTACTCTTTCTAACTAACAACTTTAGGTAACTAGATATCTAAGTATTTAGATATTTAGATATTTTAATTTGATATTTAGAAATAAAACTGTGAGTAGGTTTGTACTCGCTGAAATGGAATTTCTTCTAAAAAACCTATAAGTAATATGTATAAAAAATTACAAACTATGCAGTTTTGGAAAGTCCACCTGATAATTCTAAATCTCTGTTTATTCTTTTGTACCAAAGCAATAACAGACTTCTGTTCTCATCTGACAACATTATTGTAAGTAGTAAATGTGAAAATGCCTTGGAAAATTCTAATTGTTGTAAATTAATCATATTTTTTATTTAAAAAATTTTCTTTACCATTACTTTTTTAAATGCTGTTCAGTGGTGATAACTAGAAGAAATTGGTGAATAATTTATACAGTGGAATAAAGAAACAAAGTAATAGCAATAATAATTTATGAATTTTGAAGTAGCAACAGGATATCAAACACAGAAATAAAGATAAGCAGTATACACCACAGGTGGTATAATCATTATGCTAACTTCTAAGAAACTTAATAATGTGTCACAGTGTCATAGAATGCAGTCAGACGAGCTAGACAACTCTGGGAGCCCTTCAGAACAGGCACCGTGTAACAGGAACAGATGTATTCTTCATAATAAGACACTTAAAGAACATACATCTTATATTCACAACATTAGGAAATAGAGTTAGTGTGTTTATCTTGAATATTCAGGAGAAATCTTAGTATTAAAGAAAAACATCACTGTTCATTTAATGGAAAGTGTCCAATGTTTACTTCACTTTTGTTGTCTTCCTTGTATAAGATATTGATAACATTCTCCTAGTATATAGAACATTTCGATTTTCCAACAAAGGGCACTTGCCATGGAAGAGAAAAACTAATGGTCATTTTCCTTTTCATGCCTTTCTTTCTTATTATCAAGAAAGAAGAGATTTAATAGCAATTTTTCTGTTTCCAAAGCAGATATACTGTTTTGAATTTATTATAAGAAGGAAATGTGCAGAATAGGGATACTTGGCATACAATCATTTAGTATGCAGATAGTGCAGTTGCCCAAGTGCTGAGATTCCGTGCTGACTACCTTGTAGCTCTGGCATGACTGAGGGTTCTGTAGTCCTTTTAGAAGATATCTCTCTCTGAAGGGTCAGACGTCGAAGTTAGAAGTTCCCTGAGGAAAATTTTAAGGATTTGTAGGAAACTATATGAGTGTCGGTCTCTTCTCCTTTTCCCAACAGAAATAATCTTACAGATGCAGTGAAAGATAATATAAACCGCTGACAGTCGCTTGAATTTTTCTTCATCCAGGATACTGCATTTTTTTACTGCTGGAATGATATGAGGCATTTTACCTCAGCTAAATTCTGGTCTTCTTTGAACTAAAGAAATTTGCCATTTTCTGCACGAAAGCAGAGGCATGATAAGAAGATAGTGGGATGAACTTTGTATTTCTACAGAGCCATTTATAATATACATGAGGAGAATAGGCATACAGGAATCATTTATCCATTGCAGAAATATGTGATTCAAGTTTCAGAGATTCAAAATCACCTAAAGCGTTTGTTTTTAGATGAATTACACCATTCAATATAGATATATGAAAGTTGATTCCCTTGAGGGCATTACAGCTCATTCCATTGTGGTAATAACCACATCTTTCTAGAGAAAGTGGCAGCATAGAAATGGAGGAGAGGTGGGTGGTAGCGCTGGGAAGGGTTTTCTGTACAGGCAATATCCCCGTGCCAGAATTGTTCACAAAGTCTTATGTGCTTGCATTGATTCCATTTTGACACAGCTTTAAGAAGCAAGTTCTATTTATGGGACTTTTAGTTCTGTAGCAGAGGATTACTGAGAAAGGCTGAAATGTTTAATTGCACATGACGTGCTTCTGCAAATATGTTTCAGAAAATTGTCCATGTTATCCATCTTTTTAAACAAATATTGTTCATGTGGGCTCCTTTCTTACTCTAATGAAGCAAAAGGAGGTTTTATTTCTAAATGACATTAATATACATTACTGAAGTGGTAATTTATATTGGAAATAAGTTTGCCTTGAAAAGTATTCTTTCATTAATTTAGCAAATAGCTATAGACTATGTCCATGCTTTCGTGAAGTGCTCTCATGTGCTAGAATTTTCTATTCCCATAGAAAATGGAGATGAATTAGGGCTATACCCTCAATAGGAGAAGTAGAAAGTAACCCAGCTTTATTCATCTTGCCAGTTAGTGGAAAGGGGTAAAATAATAAAAACAAAGTGTCTCCCTGAGAAATCCTAAATGCAGGCCCTCTTTCATAGGATTTTAACTATCATTCACACTAACCTGTATGGTTCCCAAACATCTAAACCTAAGCTTTAATATAAAGTGGTCTTGGGAAGAATTGGTATCTCAATTGTGAAAATGGACCAAGTACAAAACCTCTCTGTAGAAAAAAGAAATATTAAATATACAAAGCTAAGTATTCTCACAGAAATAGTTCCAAGGAACATGAATTAAAAACCAAACAAATAAAGTACATAAAGATATTACTATAAAAATAATTATAAAAATGCAGAATTGAGTTTGCAAAGACTACATCCATAATAAAATTATTATATGAGGAATATAAATATTTTTAGTTTTATCTCTTTAAACAAATAAAAAAGATAAAGTTGCAAGTATAACAGGCTATATGCCAAGTGATTATAAAATTATATGACTATGTATGACTATAAACTATGATGTGACTATAAAATTTGGCCAGTTATATTTGAAACAGAACTAAATTGAACTTAAGGAAATGAAAAAATAATTAAAAATTTTTTACTGAATGGATTTATTAAAATGAAAAACCCCAGTAGACACAATTGAAAAGATATTTGAAGAATAGGTAGGTATACTAGGTCTGTCCAGAAGGTATCCAGCCATGTAATATGAAAAATAAAGACATTTATTGCAGAAGATACAAAAAACATTGTACACAGGACAATGATGCCTCAGTCCCCTTCAAAGCAGGCACCTTGGGCCCTTACACAGTTCTCCCAGTCACCATCAGCTGCCCTGTTGTATTTTCCTGAATCTCATTAATGGTCTAAAGAAATCTCTTCTCTTTCAAAGGTGATTTGGGTTTTGGAAAAAGCCAGAAGTCACAGGGTGTCAAATTTGTGTAGTGGAGGGTGGGGGTAGGTGGAGGGTTGCTGAGCCACCTGGGTGATTTGATGTTTAGTCAAAAAAACTCTGCACAAAATGTGATGCATGAGCAGGCACTTTGTTGTGATAAAGCTGTCAATCACCAGTTGCCCATTGCTGCAGCCTTCCGAATCATCCAAATAGTTTCCACAGAGAAATTATCAGGCTTAATGCAAAATTTGATGCAGATTCATTGCTCTACTTGCTCAGTTATTTTTAATGCGATGGCCACACAGAGTACACATGCTCACTCAAGGGAGTCTACTGCCCCACTGAGTAGCACAGTGAAGTTATCATTGGTGAGGCATGTGCATTCCAGTCCACTCTCTGTGGCTGCCAGGTTACATCGATGTCACACAAACCATTCTCATTATATTAACAATGGCTGGACTTTTTCTGGACAAACCTTGTATATATTTAAAGACAGTATCTGAATTGCCGTCGTCGTCGTCGTCGTCGTTGTCGTCGGCAGCCGTCCGTCTCGAGAGACGATGGTGTAGCTTCTTAAGAGTCTATCTGCACCGCCGAGAATGGCTGTGCAGTCCAACTCGGGAGTGACACGGTATCTGTCTCCTCCCGTGTTGAATCGACATCTTGCGATGACGCTGAAGCTACAGAGCCTGGGCAGGGTGATATGGAGGGTCTGCTGTTGCCCATGCAGCAGACCCCCCCTCTCTTCGCAGCTGAAGGGTCCAAGGGAAAGACGGAGTCAATAGAGCTTGGCTTCAGGTGCGCCGCAGGAGTTGCCGGTGTTGACTACAACGTCAAACCGCCTTGGGGACTCCGGCTCCGGATTTTCTGTCGGGGTTTACTCCCTTAGCCTTTCCCCTGAAGAGGTATGCCGCAAGGCAGCGGAGGTTTTTTGGAGTCAGAGTTTTCCTTCTCTGATGTGCCCTGACTGGAAGATCGAACCAGCGACACTTAGCTCGCAGGCCGACGCTCAATCCACTGAGCCAAACCAGCCAGGGCTATCTGAATTGCATAACAGAATAAATGAGATAAAAAGTTAAAGAGTTAAGGGTGAAGTATAAATTATGAAACATTTCTGACACACAAGAAACAATTATGAAAAAGATGAAGAAGGAGAATGAGGAGGAGAAGAAGGAGAAGGAGAATCCATGTTAAATACAAGATAATGAAACTACAAAATGGTACAAAAGATCTTTTAGGTAACCAGAGAGAAAATAAAGAACAACAATCACAAATAAAGATTTGTTTCTAACTTTTTGAAGAAGTATTTGAGTCAGTAAATAATGATTTATATTTTCTAAAAATTAGAGGTTCTTCCAACCAAGAATTATATCCAGTAAACTTACCATTCAAAAATGAAAGCAAAATAAAAATTTTCTTTTTTTAATTTTCTTTTTTGGTTTTTTAATTACAGTTGTTCCATTTTTCCCACATTGCTCCCCCCTCCCAGCCCATCACTTCTCCCACAATCATATCCCTCCCCATTGTCCATGTCCATGTGTCATTCATACACGTTCCTTGACTAGACCCTTCCCTTACTTATCTCCCTTCTCTCCCTCCCCCCTACTGACTACTATTCTAGTCTTTGCCTATTTAGTTCGTTTGTTTGTGTTGCTCTTTACTTTCCTGTATTAGGTGATACCATATGGTATTTTGCTTTCTTTGCCTGGCTTATTTCACTAAGCATAATTCTGTCTAGTTCCATCCATGTTGTAGCAAATGACAGGAGTTCCTTCTTTCTTTCTGCTACATAATATTCCATTGTGTAAATGTACCACAGTTTTTTGATCCACTCATCTACAGATGGGCACTTAGGTTGTTTCCAGCACTTAGCTATTGTAAACAGCGCTGCTATGAACATAGGGGTGCATAGGTTTTTTTGAATTAGGGTTTTAGGATTTTTGGGGTATAATCCTAGCAGTGGAATCGCTGGTTCAAAAGGCAGTTCCATTTTTAGTTTTTTGAGGTAATTCCATACTGTTATCCATAATGGCTGCACTAGTCTGCACTCCCCACTTCTATTCAACGTAGTGTTGGAAGTCCTAGCCACAGCAATCAGACAAGACAAAGAAATAAAAGGTATCCAAATTGGGAAAGAAGAAGTAAAACTATCACTATTTGCAGACGAAATGATAGTATACCTAGAAAACCCTATAAACTCCACTAAAAGACTACTCGATATAATAAGTGAATTTGGCAAAATAGCAGGGTACAAAATAAATATACAGAAATCTAAGGCATTTCTGTACACCAACAATAAAATATCAGAAACAGAGGCAAAAAAGAAAATAACATTTACTATAGCAACAAGAAAAATAAAGTACCTAGGAATAAACTTAACCAAAGAAATAAAAGACCTGTACACTGAAAATTATGCAACATTGAAGAAAGAAATTAAGGAAGATACAAATAAATGGAAGCAAATACCATGTTCTTGGATGGGAAGAATCAACATCATCAAAATGGCCATACTACCCAAAGCAATTTACAGATTCAATGCAATCCCTATTAAAATAAAAATATTTTTAGAAAAGTAGAAACTGAGAGAATTTAACACCACCAAATATACACTTAGTAGAAGTTCTAAATTTTGTATTTCCAGAAGAAGGGACATAATAATCATGTTATGGCAGTCTCCACAAAGGAATATTGATAAAAAAAATTGGTAAACAAACATGAAGGAGAATATGATAAAATGCTGATTGTATAACAATCATATGCAACCTCTTTCAGGCTAGAAAAATCAAGTCACAAGCAGAGCCTTGGAAAGCAATTGCTTGTGAGGTGGACAATTATAGATAAAGATTTAAATATATTGTATTATTCTAATAAAGAACAAAGGTATTGATTAAATTAACACACTGGGGAAAATATGGATTTTCAAATTTTTAATTTTCTAGTCAACTAAAGTAAAGCAACAACTAAGCAGTAACACCCTAAAAGAAAAAAAAAATACATATATTAAATAAAAATGAATGAAATGCGGGGGAATGTGGAGGGGGACTTCATCAATACAAAGAGAAGTAAAGAATACTTCTCAGTAAAAGCAGGACACATGAAAAACAGAAGATAAATTGGTAGACTTGAGTCCAAACATATCAATGATCTCTGTCAATAGAAGTGGATTCTCAAGTACAAAGACAAATGCTGTTAATTGAAAAAATAAATCAAAATATTGATAGGAGATACATCCAAAGTGTAAGGGGACAGTAATGCTAAAAGGAAAAAAAGAAAAATGTAGTGTAAACAAACCAAATGATAATTAGATAAAATAGACAAAGGAAACAAAGTACTACTAGAGATTGACCGTTATCATATATTGATAAAATGTTTAAATCTTTAGTAACATATGATTTCTGGTCTTGTTATCAACTAATCAGAGATCAAAATATGTACAGTAGTCCCTCTCTATATCACAGTTCACTCATCACAGCCTCACTGTATTGCAGGATTTTTTAAAATATTATATTTAATTATTTAGTGTGGATTTTTTGCTGTATCACATGACTTTGTGGTACTGTATATGTATGTTGTTAAAGTTACGTTGGTTTAAAAATGTAGAATATGTTTAAGAACATAAATAGTATTTATAAAAATGTGGAAAAGGTTAATAAGGGAGTGGGAAGGGTTAATAAGGGACTGAGAATGGTTTATAAGTGTGTGGGAAGGGTTTATAAAGCCTTGAAATATATTTAAATACTAAAATAAGTGTAAGGTTTCTACTTTGCCTATTGTCACCTATTGCAGGGGTGTCTAGAATGTAATACCCATGATAAGTGAGGGAATACTGTAAAGCCAAAATTAAACAAGGATAAATTGACAAATTCAACATCCAGGTAGATTTTACACTTTATAATCCAGTAATCGATAGAACAAGCCAATCAAAAAAATGTCAATAAAACTATTTATAGGAGGAAAACAATTCGGAGTTCCGGCCAAGATGGAGGCTTAGACGGACGCGCTAGGTCTCCCTCGACAACTAGAGAGGAATACAACTACTTCAAAACAAAGGATAACTAGAAATTCCAGAAAATAAAACTACACGGAAGCCCAACATATGAAGTTATAAACCAGCGGCGCTCTTTGGGCAGGTAGGACGAGCGAAAGGGGGCGGTGCTGTTTGCGGTCACACCAGGGACAGCGGCGGGGAGAACAACCCCGGCTGCAGTCGAACCCCCGGCAGCTCGCGACCCCAACGCTGGGGAAAGCAGCCACCACATCGCCTTGAACAGTGAGGCCCAGGGGGGCGGGAGGATGGATCCTGGTCTCCTAGCGGAATAACTGTGTGAATCCATCTTGGACCCCCGCCCCCAAAGAAAGCGCCACAGCGCTGCGAAATAGGTCGTGGACAGGCGCCGGTCGCTGGATTGTGACGACAAAGCACCACGGCACAACAAGAAAGGCTGCCAAAGGGCGCCAGTCGCTGGGTCATTACGAGTACACAGGCACCGCCCCCTATAGCCGGCCCAAGAAAACAAAACGCATCTGTCAAAATGAGGCAGACAACTATAGAAATCCCGGTGGCACAGCTCACCAGGCAACAGATGGAGAACCTGACAGATGAACAGATAAGAAACCTGTCAGATGCTCAGTTCTGGGCCATAGTTATCAGGTGGCTTACAGAATTCACAAAAGATCTGGAAAAAGATGAGAAAGAAGCGAAAAACACTCATAACGAAAGGAACAAAACCACATACGAGACAGATGGTGAGGAAATAAAATCCAGAGTTCATTTCAACAAACCGGAATATGGAGAAGGAACAAGCAGTCAACCAATGCAGCGAGAGGAAATGGGAAGCAACAATGAGAGGCTCAGAAACCTCTGGGACAGCTATAAAAGGCCCAACATAAGAATCATTGGTTTGCCAGAGAGCGAGGAAGATGAACTAGAACTTGAAAAATTGAGTGAAAATATAATAAAGGAGAACTTCCCAGACTTGGGGAAGGAAATAGACTTACAGGTCCAGGAAGCACAGAGAGTTCCAAAAAAACTGGGCCCAGGGAGAACCACTCCAAGACACATTATAATCAAAATATCAAAAATTAAAGATAAAGAGAGAATCTTAAAAGCAGCAAGAGAGAAGAAAAGAATTATGTACAAAGGGGTCCCAATTAGACTATCAGCTGACTTCTCAAGGGAGACCCTGCAGGCAAGAAGGGACTGGCAAGAAATATTCAAAGTAATGAAAATCCAAAACCTACAACCACGAATACTCTATCCAGCGAAATTGTCATTCAGAATAGAAGGACAGAGAAAGTGTTTCCAGGACAAAATAAAACTGAAAGAGTTCATTAGATCCAAACCACTGTTATATGAGATGTTAAAGGGACTGGTTTAGAAAAAGGAGGATCAAGACAATGAAATCTAAAATGAAAACTGCATCACAAGAAACAACAGAAGCTAGGGAATTGAAACAAAGGCAAACTAAACAGGCAACGAGAGTGGAAAAAGAACTTTAGGTACGGGGAACATATTGGGGGGAGGTCAACAGGGAGGGGGAACGGGGAGAGGGAGGGAGATGATATAGGCATTAAGGATCATGGTAGGAGGGAATGGAATAGACAGAGAGAGGTTGAGAAGAACTGTATGCACAACTAATGGACATGATCTAAAAGGGGGGGACAACTGGAGGGAGGGGGGCCACCGGGTGGAGGGGAGCAGAGGGAAGGGAAATTGGCACAAATGTAATATTATAATCAATAAAACACATTAAAAAAAACTATTTATAGGAAATATCAAAGGATATACATAGAGCACTGCAACCAACAAATGAAGAACACTTATATTCAAGAACACAAAACATTATCCAAAATTGTTAATGTTCTAGGATATAAAGAAATCTCACATATTTCAGAGATTTGACATTATGATATTTAATTCTCAGAATATAACTTTAGCTAAATGCCAAGAATAGAGATACCTACAAAACTCTGTATGGTGGGGGGCACACACACATAATTTAAAGCCCTGTATGAGTTAAAGAATAGTGACAAAGATAAAACACTTTGAAATGCATAAAATTTTAAAAAAATATTGCATGTCCACTTGAGAGATGCATTAAAGTAATAACTGGAGGGAAATGTGTAGCACAAGAGTTATTAGGAAAGAAAGAATATGTGAAAACTAGGTAAGCAGGGTATTTAAGAAGTTAGGGTTAAATAAGAATAAATCCTGACAAATTCAAATTTAGAAGATGATGAAGATAAGGGTATAAATTTATGAAATTTATATAATATATAATACAATCAAAAAAGTAAATATTTGTCTTCTTTTGAAATTTCCAAAATAAGGTGGTAAGACCTCTTTCAAGATTCATCAAGCTGTAAGAGGCAAGATCCTAATAAACAATTTCTGAAGGCAAGATACAGGCATAGTGAAGATGCTATAGAGACTAAAACTATATTTAGAGAAAAAAATAAGCAAATTCCTAGAAAAATACATTTGCCAAAATCCATTGAAAAAGAAATAAAACATCTGAATAGTCCTCAAGAGGGAAATATATAGCTTTTAGAGAAATCATCTGAAAAGAGAAACAGAAAATGCTTCACCTTATTTTATGAGGTTTTCATAGTTTTGATATCTAAATATGAAGAGTTGGAAAGGAAAAAATTACAGGTCATTTTCATTCATAAAAATAAATGCAAAAGTTCTAAATAAAAATTTTAGCGAAAATTAATGAAATGTGGAAAAAAGAGATAAGGCATCCTAAACTAACTGAATTTATCCTATGAATATAGTCTGCATCAAATGTTTAAAATAAGTCCACCTTATTAGTATGTTAAAAAGAAGAAAAATTTAAATAGTTGCATAAAATAACAATATTCAGTAATCATTTGTGACAAAAATTCTAGCAAAGTAGAATAGAAAGGAATTTCTTTCTTAACTTATAAGTCTTGTTAACAATAGACTTTGAGGAGGGGACTGGGTAAAAAAGGTAAAGGAATTCAGCAAAGAAAACAAAACAAAACAAACAAACAAACAAAAAATAGATACAGACAACAGTATAGTGATTACCAGAGAAAAATGGGGTGGGTGAAGTAGAAGAGGGTAAGTGGTGACAAGTGGTGATGGAGGAAGACTTGACTGGGGGTGGTAAACACACAGTACAATATACAGATGACATATTATAGAATTGTACGCTGAAATTATATTATTAAGCGATGTCACCCCAATAAATTCAATTAAAATTTTAAAAAATTATAAAACAGCGAACTTCTTGCTTACAAAACTGCTGCAGTTGCATTACTGTTTTAGCTTTTTCCTGTTGGCATTCCTGTGTGAAAGAAACCTTACTGAAAAAATTCCCCCCTCTCTTGGTGAAAGATGGCTTGGAATCAGAGCATTTGTAAGCAATCTGAGGCTTCTGCTATCAGTAAGCAGGACTGGTTCTGCTCAGAGGCTGTCGGTATTGCATAAGACTAACACAATGAATAGTAACAAGAGATTTAGACTGCCTCAATTCTAATCCAGCCTCAAGTTAACTACGAGATCTTAATAAAGTCTATGGCTCTCAACTTCCATTTCTGCTTCTTTGAAACTCCAACTGCTGACTAGATTGTATGCACTGTCCTTTTTCCTGAGTTTGGCTGCCATATTACCCAAACTTCAGCAGGTGTGCAAGTTCCCAGGACTCTAGTTAAAATGCAGATACTGATTAATTAAATTTGGATCAGGACTTTACTTTCTGCCTTTCTTTCTTTCTTTTTTTGAAGGGGGTCAATTTGCTGGCTCATTTATTAATTTATTTTGCTTTCATTTTTTCCTCCACTAAAAATTTTTGTTTGTCCCACTTTTTTCTCTATTGATTCCCCACACTCTGCCCACCCCTTCTCCCATAGTCAGTTCCCACCCTGTTGACCATGTCCATGGATCATTTATATATGTTCCTTGACCAGACGCTTTCCCTTCTTACCCCCTTCTCTCACCCCCTCCCCGCTTGTCATTATTAGTCTACTCCTTGTTTACATGCCTCTGATTCAATTTTGCTCATTAGTTTGTGTTGTTTATTAGTCTCCTGTATTAGGTGATATCATAAGATTTTTCTTTCATTGCCTGGCTTATTTCTCTAAGCATAATTCTCTCTAGTCCATCCATGTTGTTGCAAACAGTAGAAGTTCCTTCTTTCTTTCTACTACATAGGACTCCATTGTGTAAATGTACCACAGTTTTTTGATCCACTCATCTACAGATGGGCACTTAGGTTGTTTCCAGCACTTGGCTATTGTAAATAGTGCTGCTATGAACATAGGGGTGCATAGGTTCTTCTGAATTGCTGTTTCAGGATTCTTCAGATATAGTCCTAACAATGGAATTGCTGGTTAAAAGGCGGTTCCATTTTTAGTTTTTTGAGGAAATTCCATAATGTTTTCCATAGTGGCTGCACCAGTCTGCATTCCCACCAACAGTGCACTAGGTTCCCTTTTCTTCGATCCTTGCCAGCACATGTTGTTTGTTGATTTGTTGATGATGGTCATTCTGACCGATGTGAGGTGGTATCTCATTATGGTTTTAATTTGCATCTCTCTGATGGTTAGTGATGTTGAGCAGTTTTTCATATGCTTTTGGACCTTCTGTATGTCTTGTTTAGAGAAGTGTTTGTTCAGGTCCTTTGCCCATTTTTTAATTGAGTTGTCTGTCTTCTTGCTGTTGAGTCATATAAGATCTTTATATATTTTAGAAATCAATCCCTTGTCTGATGTATCATTGGCAACTATAGTTTCTCATATGGTTGGTTCCCTTTTTATCTTGCTGATGTTTTCTTTTGCTGAGCAGAAACTCTTTAGTTTGATGTAGTACCATTTGTTTATTCTTTCCTTTATTTCCCTTGCCTTAGGAGATATATCAGTGAAAATATTGCTACATGGGATATCTGAAATTTTTGTGCCTATGTTTTTCTCTAGGACTTTTATGGCATCATAACTTACATTTCAGTCTTTGATCCGTCTTGAGTTTATTCTGGTGTATTGTGTAAGTTGATGGTCTAGTTTCATTTTTTTGCATGTCCCTGTCCAGTTCGCCCAACACCATTTGTTGAAGGGGCTCTTTTCACTCCATTTTATGTTCCTTTCTGCTTTGTCAAATATTAGTTGACCATATAGACCTGAGTTTATTTCTGGGCTCTCTATTCTGTTCCACTGATCTATATGTCTGTTCTTATGCCAGTACCAGACTGTTTTGATTGCCATGGCCTTGTAGTATAATTTGGTATCAGGTATTGATATTCCTCCTACTGTGTTCTTCTTCCTCAAGATTGGTGTGGCCATTCGGGGTCTTTTTTGGTTTCATATGAATTTTTGAAGTATTTGTTCTAGGTCTGTGAAATGTGTCATTGGTATTTTAATAGGGATTTCATTGAATCTATAAATTGCTTTGGGTAGTATAGACATTTTAATAATGTTGATTCTTCCCATCCATGAGCATGGTATATGCTTCCTTTTATTTGTATCTTCCTTAATTTCTTTCTTTAGCGTTATGTAGTTTTCTGAGCACAAGTCTTTTACCTCCTTGGTTAAGTTTATTCTTAGGTACTTTATTTTTCTTGTTGCTATAGCAAATGGAATTTTTTTTTCTAGTTTTTGTCTCTGATATTTTATTGTTGGTGTACAGAAATGCCTTCAATTTATGAATATTGACTTCGTACCCTGCTATTTTGCCACATTCACTTATTAGGTCGAGTAATTTTTTTGTGGAGTCTATAGGGTTTTCTATGTACACTATCACGTCATCTGAAAATAATGACAATTTTACTTCCTCTTTTGCAATTTGGATACCTTTTATTTCTCTTTCTTGTCTGATTGCTGTGGCTAGAACTTCCAAGACTATGTTGAATAGGAGTGGAGGTAGTGAACATCCTTGCCTTGTTCCTGACCTCAGGGGCAAGGCTTTCTTTTTTGCCCATTGAGTATGATGTTGGTTTCAGGTTTCTCATATATGACCTTTATTATGTTGTGGTATGCTCTCTCTATACTCATTTTGCTGAGTGCTTTCATCATAAATGAGTGTTGTATTTTATCAAATGCTTTTTCAGCATCTATTGTTATGTCATGTGGTTTTTGTCTTTCATTTTGTTTAGGTGGTGTATTATATTTATTGATTTGTGAATATTAAACCATTCTGTCATCCCTGGGATGAATCCCACTTGATCGTGGTGTATGATCTTTTTAATGTGTTGCTGGATCCGGTTTGCCAATATTGTATTGAGGATTTTAGCATCTATGTTCATCATCCATATTGGCCTTTAGTTTTCTTTCTTTGTTGTGTCTTGACCTGGTTTTGGAATTAGGGTAATACTGGATTCATAGGACAAGTTTGGGAGTCTTCCCTCTTCTTGTATCTTTTGGAATAGTCTGAGAAGGATAGGAATTAGTTCTTTCCTAAATGTTTTGTAAAATTCACTTGTGAAGCCATCCAGTCCATGGCTTTTGTGTGCCAGGAGTTTTCTGATTACTACTTCAATTTCACTAGTTGAGATTGGTCTATTAAGGCTTTCTGCTTCTTCTTGATTCAGTTTTGGAAGATTACATGTTTTCAGAAATTTGTACATTTCATCTAGGTTGTCAAATTTCTTGCCATACAGTTGTTCGTAATAATTTCTTATAATCCTCTGTATTTCTGTGGTATCGGTTGTGATTTCTTTTTTTTTTTCATTTCTGATTTTACTTTTTCGGTCCTCTCTCTTTTTTTCTTGATGAGCCTGGTTAAAGGCTTGTCAATTTTGTTCATCTTTTCAAAGAACCAGCTCTTGGCTTTATTGATCTTTTGAATTGTTAGTTTAGTCTCTATGTCATTTAATTCTGCTCTGATCTTGATGATTTTTTTCCTTCTACTCATTCTGGGCTTTGTTTGCTTGTTTGTTTGTTTTGTTTCTCTAGTTCTTGTAGCTTCAGGGTTAGATATTTTATTAGAGGTTCTTCTATCCTTTTTAGGTAGACCTATATTGCTATGAACTTTCCTCTCAGGTTTGCTTTCACTGTATCCCATAGGTTTTGGGTTGTTGTGTGTTCATTATCATTTGTTTCCAGAAACTTTTTGATTTCTTCCTTGATATCATTGTTAACCCATTCATTATTTAACAGCATGTTATTCATTCTTCATAAGTTTGAATGTTTTTGAGTTTTTTCCTTGAGGTTGATTTCCAGTTTCAGGCCATTGTGATCTGAGAAGATGCTTGATATAATTTCAATTTTCTTGAATTTGTTGAGACTAGCTTTGTGTCTTACCATGTGGTCTATCTTTGAAAATCTTCCATGTGCACTTGAATAGAATGCATATTTTGCTTCTTTGGGTTGAAAAGTTCTATATATATCAATTAAGTCCATTGATCTAGAGTGTTGTTCATTGCCTCAATATCCTTGGTGTTTCTTGTTTCAAAGATCTATCCATTGTTGACAATGGGGTGTTAAAGTCCCCTACTATGAGTGTGTTGCAGTCTATATCCTTCCTGAAGTCTTTCAAAATTTTCCTTACATATTTGGGTGCTCCTATGTTGGATGTATATATGTTTACAAGGGTTATATCTTCTTGATGGGTTTTTCCCTTAAGTATTATGAAATGTCCTTCTTCATCTCTTTTTATGGCCTTTGTTGTGAAATCTGTTTTGTCTGATATAAGTATTGCTACCCCAGCTTTTTTTCATGTCCATTTGCTTGAGATACTTTTTTCCATCCCTTCAGTTTCATTCTGTGTAGATCTTTTGATCTAAGGTGGGTCTCTGGTAGACAGTATATATGTGGGTCAAGTTTTCTAATCCATTCAGCTACCCTATGTCTTTTGATTGGTGCATTTAATCCATTTACATTTAAGGTTATTATAGATAGCTAGTTATTCATTGTCATTTTCCCTCTTTGTATTTGTGGTCCTCGCTGTCTCTCTCTGTTTCTTCAACTTCTTAAAGCAGACATTTAACATCTCTTGCAATGCTGGTTTGGTGGAGATGTATTCTTTCAGCCTTCTTTTGTCTGGGAAACTCTTTATTTCACCTTCCATTTTGAATGAGAGGCTTGCTGGGTAGAGTATTCTTGGTTGTAGGCCTTTGTTTTTCATTGCTTGAAATATTTTTTTTTGCCATTCCCTTCTGGTTTGTAGTGTTTCTGTTGAGAAATCTGATGATAACCTTATTGGAGCTCCCTTGTATGTTATTAGCTGTTTCTCTCTTGCTACTTTTAGGATTCTCTCTTTGTCTTTAAATGTTGCCATTTTAATTACGATGTGTCTTGAAATGGGCCTGTTGGGGTTCATCTTCATCGGGACCCTCTGTGCTTTCTGGACTTGTGTGACTTTTCCCCTCATAAGTTAGGGAAGTTTTCTTTTATTAGTTTTTCAAACAGGTTTTCTATCCACTGCTCTTCTTCTTCTCCTTCTGGTATTCCTATGACATGGATATTATTATGTTTCATGTTGTCCTACCACTCTCTTCATACTTCTTCATTCTTTTTCAGTCTTTTTTCATTTCGTTGCACTGTCTGGTAATTTTTTTTTTACATTGTCCTCCAGCTCGCTGATCTGATTTTCTGCTTCCTCTAGTCTGCTTTAAATTCATTCTACTGTTTTCTTCAATTCAGAAATTGTATTCTTTATTTCCTTTTGGCTCTTATTGATAGCTTCTATGTCCTTGCTCATGCTGGTGTAATTCTCAGTAAGTTCCTTGTAGTTTCCCTGGAGTTCTTTGTAGTTTCCTTTTAGCTCATTGAGCTCATTGAGCTTCTCTATAATCCTTGTTTTGAATTCCATGTCTGCTAGTTTGCTTTCCTCTATTTCCTTTACCACTCTCTCTGGGACTCCTCCTTTCCCTTTGATGGGAGCTTGTTTCCCCATCTCCCCATTTTTGTGACTCTTCTTGTATGTTGCTGCTTCTTAGATTGATCTGTACTTCCTGGATCTGCCCCTGGTGGCATCAGATTGTGTACCAGCCTGGGCCTAGGCAGCCTGTTAGTTTCTGCCTTTCTAACAAGCTTTTAGTGATGCCCGTGTTGCTGCTGCTGCATCTTTAACTATTGTGCTTCAGATAGCAAAAATATATATATTTTTAATATTGTATGTATGTATGTATGCATTTGAGAAAGGGGAATTTAGGGAGAAAGAGGAAGAGAAATATTAATGTGTGAGAGAAACATTGATCGATTGCCTCTGCCACACCCCCAACTGGGGACCTGGTCCACAACCCAGGCATGCGCCCTGACCTGGCGTTGAACCTGTGATCTTTCAGTTCACAAACCAGTGCTCAATCCACTAAGCCACACCAACCAGGGCAGCAAAGTATTTTTTTAAGTATTCTTAGAATAATTATTTTAATTAGTATATGGCATTGAACTTAAAAGAGATTCAATTACAAGAAAATTATATATAGGCAGCATTTTCAGAAATATTACATTAAATTTCTTTAGTCAACTGTTTAATACAGTTCATATCACAGATACACTGAAACCAATTAACTGTTATCTTCAAAAAAATTCTAGCACAAAAGGAGACATCATGGTATAACAGAAAATAAAGATATGGAAAACTGAATTTGGTAATCATGACACCCAGATGCTAATCTCAGATCTACAACTACTTGGTTATGATTTAAATTATCTAAATTCCAATTTCTTAATTTGTACAACAAGGAGTTGAATGAGCTTCATGATTTATCTGAATTGATGCAGCTCAAAACTGATATGATTATAAAACTTTCATATTTTTAGGAGTTTTGAGGTAGCTCACATATAAAATTTCAAGTCATTTATATGTAAGCTAAGCAGCAATAGCCAAAGTTGAGTCCAGGCTATTATTTCAATTATTGAGAAACATAATGAGTATTTTCAGTTGGATCATTAGTATTAGAGGATCAAGTTCACAGAAAATAGATTAGTTCACCTTTTATCTTTGTAGTCATAATCACAAATTCTATTAAACCAAGTTAGGTAAAGTGAAATATTGCTACAGAAAAGCATTTCTGTATTGTGAACATGTGGTAACATCATCACATCACACTCCTCATTAGTCAGCTTTTACAACTATAATAAAAAGAATAAATCATAGATATTTATATTTTCAATTAAGTTGTTTATACTTGAAATGATAGGGTTAGCATAATAATTTTCTTGAGATTTCTTTGATTCGGGAGACTCATTCATTAAAAAAATTAAATAAGTATACATATTAAATCAGAAGTGGATTTTAAAGTGTAATATCTTGAAGACTTTTCAAAAATATATGTTCTATAATGTCTTATTTGTGACATTATAGAAAAAATCTAATTTACAGGTTTTAAATATTTCACATTATAGAACAGGAGATATAAAATGGAAAGGACTAAGTGCTAACTTTTTATCTTCAAAGTGTTTTGGAAGGAAGATGGATGTTCTTTCCTGAAAAGGTAAATTGGCCCAATAATTTTAACATGGTGAAATTTATGAAATCTGAGAAACCTTTTAAGTTATATTTCTATACATCTGTATTAATAAAAAATTTTTTCTCCTTAGCCTAACATACATTTTCCTTTGGATGCATTTATTATATAAAAGTCAAATGTTAAATTAAAAAGGAAAAGGAGTAAAGAAAATTGGGCATGAAGATAAAGCAGGTATTTCTCTATACTGTAAAGACCTAGCAGAGCGAGTCACAGTTATGACGGTAGAGATCTGTCATCGGAGTCACTGCCTTCCGGTCTTCTCCCTCACCTGTGCATCTCAAATTGCTGTGCCCTAATGCAAACTCCTCCTAGTTCCCATTGTGGTTTCCATTCCTTTCTCAACTACTAGATCCCACTAAATGGCACCAGCCCTATGTTATACCTTTAGAATATGGATTGTTTGTAATTATCTACAGTTTGGTTACAAA
The DNA here is from genome assembly GCF_987537825.1 of Furipterus horrens. NCBI lineage: Eukaryota > Metazoa > Chordata > Mammalia > Chiroptera > Furipteridae > Furipterus > Furipterus horrens. The sequence continues at coordinate 54,344,988 of NW_028327175.1, read as the reverse complement.
TTTGGAATTACCTAGGACTTTAAAAAATACTATTGCCTGGGTCCTACCCCCAGAGATTCTGATTTAATCTGTCTGAGGTGTGCCTGGGGCATTAGCTTTTTAAAAGCTTTCCAGGTGACTAATGTGTAATTTGAGAACTATTGAAATGCACCAGGAAGTCTAACTGTCTCTTTGAAATCACCATCTACTTAATGCTTAAAATATCCTTCTAGGTAGATATTATATACTTTGCAGAAAAAAGGGAAAGGGAATATCAGAAAGATTAGATAGCTAGTGTAAGGGAGGAAGAATAATGTTCCATTACCTTCTGAGGTCTTAGTTGAGACCCCTGTAATGAAAGACAGAAGTTTACTGTTATGCATATTTCATGTATACACAGGAGATATCTGGAGAAGGGACAGGAACAAAGATATGGCTTTAGAATCCAGGCTTAAATGCGATCATAACAAGGAAGGAGTAAAGTGGTATGTATACCTCTTAGGGGAGAGAAAGTGATCTTTAGGACAGATGAATGGGTTCTTAGAAGAACAGATGGGAGGTGTGATAGTCTGTCACAGTTTGTCTGAATGTGGTGTCAGCTTCTAGTCTCCTCTCTTGTGATAGGGGTCATCCTACCTGGTTGATGAAAGTCCCTGTGAGGGGATTAATGACAATGAAGTTTCTTTTGGAGGATCTTTGGACAGCTAAGGGGAGTTTAGAGAAAGCTTCTCCCAGCATTTGTTGTTTTTCAAGTGTCTAACTGTTCAAAATAATCAGTATAACAAAGTGACATATTTGGGCGTGGCCTGTCCTGAACTCCTACAGTCACATTTTGCAGTAGCGAATTCTGCTACTTTTCACTTGCCTAAGGTTGATATCACTAATATATGGTAACTACAGAATTTCATCTGTGTTTTCCATAATTGAAGGCTTGCTCCTGCTCTGTATTTTAGAACTAGGCCTGACTTTGTGGTGTGTACCCAGATTTTTAGCAGAGTTGTGGTTTCTTTTCTTACTGTATTGAAACATGTTAAATCAGTAGTTTCCATAAAAAATAAAGAGCAACATTTACTTAACTTTCTGCATCTATAATGGTAGAGTGATTTGGGTTATTTTTCCTCTTAATATAAAGTGGAGCTGCAGGGTTTATTTGGATTTAAATTGGTATGTTAAACAGCTTTTAACGTGACTGGTAGTGACAAGATAGCTATTTGATATTGCTATACAGTATTCCCTCACTTATCGCGGGTATTACGTTCTAGACACCCCACCACCAACGCCCCTGCAATAGGTGAAAATCCATGAAGTAGGAACCTTACATTTATTTTAGTATTTATATATATTTTAAGGCTTTATAAACCCTTCCCACATACTTATTAACAGTTCCCAGTCCCTTATTAACCTTTCCCACTCCCTTATTAACCTTTTCCACACTTTTATAAACACTACTTATGTTCTTAAACATATTCTATACTCTTAAACCTACGTAACGTTAACAACAAATGTATACAGTACTGCAAAATCCTGCTATATAGCAAAAAAATCCACACTAAATAATTAAATATAATATTTTTAAAAATCGCGTGATACAGTGAGGCCGTGATAAGTGAACCTCGATATAGAGAGGGACTACTGTATTTCATTTAGTGACAGGAAATTCTAAATTTCCCTTATTTAACTTTAGTTATACATTTAAATGTATGCATGTATTTTCAATAGTGTGGGCTCTGTCATAAAAAGAAACAAAAACAAAAACAAAACAGAACTTTACTATCAGTTAATTCATATACTTTTATGGCCAGGAGCAGAATGTCACTCAAAACATTTGAGACTCATTAAAATTATATTTTTCTCACAAAATATATTCTAGATAATCTAATATTATATTTGATAAAGATTAATTTATGGATTTTCTTCTCATTCTATATGCTAAAATATTTAAAGAATGCATTTGTTAAGGAAAGAGACACCTTAACTTTAAAAAAAAGCACTTTGATGGTTTATTTTGCACAGCTGACAAAGAGTGTAACCTAATAACAAAAAAGACCTACCCTATCAAGTGTTACAATATTCAACAGAAAGTACATTAAATGGTGGGAGGGTACATTGGTACCACCTCTTAGAAGCTCTTTGTCATTATCTACTGAAGCTAATATATGTTAACTAAGTAACTAAACATAACCTAATACCAAGCAATTCAAAATATATGGCTTGCAAAAGAATTTTATAGTGGCTTCATTTATGAATTAAAAAAAAAAAAAAGAAAGAAAAACTAGGAAAAAAACCCAAATGTCCACCAACAGCAGAAAGGATAAACGAATTGATATAGTCATTCCAGGAAGACTCTACAGCAATGGAGAAAAACTACTTTGAATAACAAGATGAATGAATCTCATAGGTATAATAGCATGTGAAAGAAAGCGCTTCAAAAGAAAGTATTTCACTTATGTGAAATCTAGGAACAGGCAAGAGTAATCTATAATGATGATGGCTAAAGGAATATTTACCTGGGGAATGACTGTTGACTCTATAGATGTGAATGTTGGACAGTGAAGAAGGCTGACAGGAAAAAAATGGTTCATTTGAAATATGATGTTGGGGGAAAGCTTTCCACATACCCTGGACCATCAGCAAGACAAACAAGTTGTGTCCTACAGCAAATTAAGCCTGAAATATCATTGGAGGCAAAAATGGCAAAACTGAAGCTGTCCTTCTTTGGCACATCATGAGAAGGCAGGGTACTTTAGGAAAGATGGTAATGCTGGGGACAAATACAAGGCAGCAGGAAAAGAGGAAGACCAAATATGAGATGGATTGTCTCCACGAAAGAAGCCAGAGGACTAATTTATAGAAGTTAGCAGGGCTGCCGAGGACAGGACATTGTGGACATCACTCATGTGAACATGGAGCTGCACACTCATGATTTTTGTACTTTACTGTGGGCAAGGTATAGCTCCATCAAAGTACATTTGGTGTGTGAATGCCTCTCTCTCTGTGTGGGGGCTTTTCCTATTTTAAGTTTCATTTAAAAAGACAGAGGCCCTGAGTGAGCAAGACCTTAGGGCACCACAAATATTTGTATAAGAATAAAGAAAAATTGTCACTTAACATTTAAAATTACTTCTAGATGGCTGTGCCAATCACCTTAGTCCTTAGATAACTAGTTTTCAACATTGGCCTGTCTTCTTAGGTCCAGTGGAACTATTATTTTTCTTTAAATTCTTTAAATAATTTAAAGTTGCAGTCTTAACCTAAAGGAATTGAGCATACTAATTTTAGAATACATGAGTTTTACATAATGATAACAGGGCCTGAAATTCTACATTACTAAAAGAATTTCCCCCATATTTAAAAATGTACATATTTGCTTGTTTCATACCTTGGGTAAATAATTCACCAACCATTAATCAAAACATTTCTAATATGATCTCAACAACATCATAAGCATCCTACATGACAGTGACTGTTTATTAAGTGCCACTGTGAGCTAAGCAGTGTTTTCTGAAAGAATGTCTAGATTACAAGCTTCAGTTGTTTTGTTGCCATAGTTGTTAAGGGAATGATTTTAGAGTGTCATTCTAAAGTGTGTGGTCTCAGTGTCAGAAGTTTTTTTGTTTTTCATGAAAACCTGTCTCTCCTAACAGAGGTTTCCTATTTCAAGTCTGTAAGACATCTCTGGAAGTGTGGGGCAGCAATGGGTAGCATGGGGTGACAGTGTGGGCTTAAGGGACTGCAGGAAAAAATGTATCCCTGCTAAATAAATACAAAATTGTGAGCTTGAAAAACAAACAGTCAAACCAACAACACTAAAAAAAAAGATTACCTATAAATGAACAGGAGAGGGCAAATGTGGAAAATTTGTTGGAGATACTGATCTTCAACATAATCATGACATATGAATTTGAGCTAAGATAAAAGTTATGTCCTCGATATGTGTCCCCAGATGTATAGCTCAAGAAAAGGAATGTAAATATGTTTTATTTAGTCATATCTTTATTTCAATCATGAAAAGAAATTTCTTGGACAAAAATGTGAATATAATATCTCCATTTGTATGTCCTATGAAAATCACTTAGCCTACATAAATTATTGTTAACTAATTCTCATGGGACCAAAATGAAGCAACTGAATGATTGATGATAGAATTTTGCCTAGTTGCAGGATCAAAAGATTGTATTATTTATCCTGAGGAATCTGCCTTTGAAAAATATGATATATAGCCAGAAAGAGAAATAGGAATTTAATTTTTTAATCATATCAAATATATATCAGACCAATAAATTGATCTCTTTATACAAATAATATGATTTTTAGAAGGTGTGTTTTTAGTCTTATATCTAAGGTTATGAATCATTTTGTCCTGTAGAATATAAAAAATTCCTCTTGTAAAATCTTAATTTTAAATTAATATTTACTTCTTATGTGATTTTAGTATTTCTAAAAATTGCTAGCCAAAAGAGTTCTGAATTTACCTCTCTACATGGCCAAGACAATAATAATTCTTCTCAATAAGATTGAATCAAATTAGAGGGCACGTATCCATCACAAAAATATCAATTATAATTAAGGTGCCTCTAATTAGCCTGCTTTGCAGATGGTTAGGAGGAGACTTCACTTGGGAAGCCAGCACAAGAAACGCTAGGAATATTCATATGCACAAATCACCCTAAGCTTTGTAGTCCTGTATACAAACAGCTACTGCTCTTCCCAATTCCAGATACAAGTTCCTACCTACGTACAGCATGTCTTACAGGCCTTTCACACTAACACTTTCAAATCACACTTTGTATTTTCTCTTCTGTCCAAACTGGATCATTTATTGGTTATAAAGGCCAGGAAGCTCCAAGACCACTATGTCATACTGATTCTGCACCCTCATGTCTTAATTTATTTTCCTCTTTATTCGTTTGTCCATCCCTCTCACACTGAGTATCGTTAGGTGACCCCTCTGTTGTCTCCCTGCCTTCAACCTCCTCTATCTTCCAGTATTTTCTTTGCACTGTTGGCCAGAATCATTGTTTTAAAATATAGATCTAATTGTGATTGTTTCCAAGTGGGTAAAGGATAATACAAGAATCCTATGACATTAAGGCTTCAAACATTTCTGGTTTTATTTTTTACCCTTAGCTACTCCTTTAAAATGCAAACCACCCCCCCCACCACCACCACCACCTTCATAATTCATAGTCTCCACGTCTTCACTGTTTTGTATATGAGAAATCAAATTTTTTTTATAAACCACCCTCTCATTTCGTCTCCTGTATTTTATGTACCTCTCTCCTGCACAGGCTCTAGCTAATTGTGAACTTTCATCAGGTTTGGCCTTGCCCTCTGCTTGTTTCCCGCTTCTAATGACTCCCTCAGAGAGAGCTCATTTGCCCTCAAAATTTCAACTGCCAACTCTGTGCTTCTGGTGTTTCTTCCACCCAGAGCGTGTAGCCTACAGCTGCTGGTGTAACCTTTCTAAAACATAATTTTTGACAAGTTAGTTTCCTCTTCAAGATCCTATAGTGATTATTTTTATTGCTCAAGTTTATAAATGTATAAAGCTGATCTAAACAACTTTTTAACATAACTGTAGCTTATATAACATTTCTACAGATGACCCCTCTGTTTTTGTGGGGCTTCTTTAGTTTTCCTTATCCAAATTACTTCATCACTGATCTCACCCATACCATGTTATTCTTCTTTTTTTTATGTTACTTATCTTATTGGTCTCTGCCTAGAATATCCTTCCCACTTTTCCATTAATTCACAGACATCATTTAACCTCAATTGCAGAGTGGATTCACTTTTTCTATGAGACCTACTTTGATTAACCCTACTTCTATCCTATTACTTATTTTGGAATGATTTGTTGTATTTTGTGTTCTAAATGTGTTCTTATATTTATTTTAGATCTTTAATTGTACCTTCCTAGCTAAATTATATATTTGTTATGATCATGTCATTTACCACTTTTGTATCTCTAGCCCTTAATACACAAGCAATGTATGCTTAGTTGATGCTAACTGAAAGAGTGTAGTAATTAACTCTTATGGAATAGTTACCATATATCAAGTATTATAGAAAACATTTTACATAAGTAAATTAATGTGTTTTTCATAAAACTCCTCTGAACTGGTGGTATTATATCTCTCATTTTGCAGATAGGGAAACTAAGGCCCAAGGAGGTAAAATCATATGGTTGGTGAGTAGTGAAGCTGGGGTTTGAAACCTGTGTGGAAAAATAATCACTAACTCATTCTGGAAAATAAGCCTTGAAAGGGCTACATAAGAATCTTTTGCTGATTAAATCTTTTCAGGAAATTACTTGTTCAGGGAGCATGTCTTAAAACTCTAAGAGTTTTGCTGCCAATTTTGACACCACAAAATAATAAAATGGAGGTACTGGGAAAAATGCTTTCATTAGAAATGGATTCCTATTCAACATGTAACTCATGATTTAAGGATAATTTATTCACTAAGCCCTAAGAAATTTCTGATGCCATCTGAGCAATACTGGTTGAGAGAGTTTTGAATAATTTTACTATAGAACAAAATTTACCTACTTGCCATAATTTCAGATTTTATGAAAGATTCTATTTAGTTCATAGAAGGTGGGAGATGAGGGTAAAGTCATTATTATTTATAACAATAATGTTTACCAGTATGGTGCTATCATAAAATGTGGCTTAATTATAAAATACAGAGGTCTGTCTCAAAAAAGTCCAGCTATTGTTAATGTAAGTAGAACAGTTTATGCAACATGGATGTAACCTGTTAGCAAAGGGGAGTGGACTGGAATAAGCATGCATGAACAATGACAACACTGTGCTAGTCAGTGGGGGCATAGATGCCTTTGAGTGAGCCTGTGTACTGTGTGGCCATCACACTCAAAATGACTGGGTGAGCAGAGCAATGAATCTGCATCGAATTTTGCATTAAGCTTGAATATTCCTATGCAGAAACTATTCAGATGATTCAGAAGCCCACAGCTATGGACAACTGGTGATTGGCAGCTTCATCATAACAAGGTGCCCACCCATGCATCACATTTCATGCAGAGTTTTTTGGTGAAACATCAAATTACCCAGGTGACTCAGTCTTCTTACAGTCCAGATTTGGCACCATGTGACTTCTGACTTTTCCCAAAACTAAAATTAGCTTTGAAAGGGAAGAGATATCAGACCGTCGAGAGATTCAAGAAATTACAATAAGGTAGTCGATGGCAATTGGGAGAACTGTGTGAGATACCAAGGTGCCTGCTTTGAAGTGGACTGAGGCACCATTGACCTAAGTACAATGTTTCTTGTATCTTGTATCTTCTTCAGTAAATGTCTCTGTTTTTCATAGTACATGTCTGGATACCTTCTGGACATATCTTGTATATTATAAGCACTACATTTCAATTAGTTCATGTTACAGGTTCTAATATTAACCAAGTTTTATGACCATAAAAGAATACGATCCCAAATGCATCATTAGCTGGTTGCTGCTATCATTTGATTTTCTTATATTTCAAGGCTGTGCTCAGCCGAAGTCAATGACCTTTTTACATGGCATTTTGATTCTAGTACTTCTTTGCCAACAGTGCAAGAAAAGCAAAGAGAAAAGGGCTCATTTGTGCTAGGATAACTTCTTAAGCTTGCATTCATGCTTTTGTCCAAAAAAAAAGAGAAAGTTAGAAAATGACAACCCTTACCACCAAAGAGAAGGAAATTCTATAGGGAAAGGAGAGGAAAAAAAAAAGCTAGAATTATCTTCTGGTAAAGTGGGTCCCTTGTAGTACAGGCTTCCCCTGCTAAGTGAGTGTTCTAGGAACTCATTTGTATCAGTGTACCAGCTGGCATTGTTGTGAGAGGTTGTGTTTTGCTTCAGTGGGTTTTTCTGAAGACTCTTTCCTACGTGTTTGCCCATTTCATGATAGGTGATTTATGAGTGCACTTGCCCACACCTCACTGAAAGTTCAGCACTTTTTGACCAAAAATGGCATGACCTCCTTGCCCCACTGTCCCTATTCACCCGATCTAATCCCTAGCAACTGTTTTTTTTTTTTTTTTAATTTCTCAGATGAAAAAAGTCCTCAAAGTAAATCATTTTGCTGATGTTAAAGAGGTGAAACAAAGAACAGCAGAGCACTAAAAGGCATCAAAATTGATGAGTTCAAAAACTGTTTTAGCAGTGGAAAAAATGTCTCAATAGGTGTATTGCATCAAATAGAGAGTACTTTGAAGGTGACTTAAGTTTAAACATTAAGAATAAATACACAATTTTAAAAACTAATTTTGGGGTTTTGTGGGCTCCCCCTCATAGTTCTTAAATAAATCTAAAAAGAAATGTGCTTAAAGTCACAGGCCAGAGATTTTGGAGGACATGAGATTAATATAAAGAAAACATGTACACAGTATATCTTAAAGTTATTTTTTGACTAATGAGTAATAAAATGCACCACTTTGAATTGTTCAACATAGCACCAAACCAAACTTCACTGAGAGCTTTAGGGAGCCCTTGCTTCATTTTGCTGGTGGATTACAGCCTGCATCTAAAAAGGCTCTTGGGACCAAGGGTAACTGAGCTAATATGAGCCTTTGGGAGTGATTACACAACAACTGGTAAGAGCTATATTTTCTAGAACAAATTATATACAAGGTAGGCACAGAAAATATTTGCAAGGTGGTCCAAAGAAACAGCTTAATTTACAAGAGGGAAGAGGTAGTTAATTGTTCACATATGTACTCATAGGAAAATTGCTAGAATTAAAAATATATTTTAATAGCATTTAAATGTACTTTTGTATTCTTAAAGAATGATCAAATCAGGATTATTTAATTACTACTTAAGCCCTGCATTTGTTAATTCTAAACTTATTTTATGTTTGACTGCTTAATTTTATTTACTTCTTAAATACTAAGAGTTGTCTCATTTGTTAGTTTATCCAGAATACTTCAAGTCACCAATACAGTGTTTTGGACTTCTAAGAGCCTTATTTTATTTTTAGCTACATTAAAATTACATTAAAATTTTTTTTCCATCTCTGGAGTATATTGATGAAGATTGCTTTAATTTTTTTTTTTTTTAATGAGAGAGATCCTTTCTTCTGACACATTCCTAAAATGTGCCACCACATAAAAAGTAATGGCTCTATTTTTGTGTTTTAAGAGGTGGTAGTTTTCATCATTCTTAGTATTCCTTGGCTCATATCCATTGGTTGTATTTGGAGCTGCTTAGACTTGTTAATATTGAAATAACTTTTGAAGGGTTTCTTGTAAAGGTATAAACCTAATTCATGGATTTCAGTATATTATGTATCATTCACCAGATCCTCAATATTATGTTCAAAACATAATTTTATCTTGACAGTTAATCTTTATAACACTATGTTCTAAGAGTTTAGGTTCTCATTTAAGATACATAAAATAAGATCCTTTTTGTTTTTTCTGTCATTCTTGTGTCAAACCCACTAAGCAAAAAGAGTGGAATTGCAGCTACATGTTCACAATTACAAAATGCAAGCTGACATTCAGCATTTTGTGGTCTGTCATGTAGGACAGTGAAATGACAGAGATGCCCCAGAAATGCCTCTGTAACACTCTGAGAAAGCTCCATACTCCAACTAACACAATTTTGGTGCACCCTAGATAACTTTGACCTAAAAACCCTAGGTCTGACATTTTTTGTCAGTCCATTGACATACACCACGAGATGTAATGAGTATTGTTGCATTATGTTAAAACCAAAAATTGAGTTACTAATTCACTTTTTATCTAGAAAATATCCTTGTTATTGAATGGTGAAAACATTATGAATGAGTTATGCTGTTTATCAAACCATTTACTTCTGTGTGTGTTCATATATTTAATATTATAGCAGATTTTTTAAAAGTATTTGGAGTCACTGATTGTTTAAATAAATTATGGTTCATACACACCAATGCATCCATTAAAAGTGAAGTAATAAAAGTAAAGTAATAGATGTATTTGGGTTGCCATAAAAAGATGCCCAAAATATACTATTGAGTGTAAAAGTTAGTTGCAAAAATAATATATGACATGATCCACTTTGTTCTGAACAAGCACATGCACAAAAATACACACATGCACACAAACACATAGCTATTCAAGTGGTTGACTCAGTGAAGCAGGATTTAAGAGCTGGAAGAATAGAAAAAGGAATTTTAAATTGTCACTGTATATTTTCCTGTAACTGTAACTGTAGCTATTAAAATAGTTTAATTATACCTATTAAAAACTTAACTATAACCATTTAACTATTAACTTTATGAATAAAATATATTCAGTAAACTATAAAGGACAGTTAAATTACTATGTGCCCATTCCCATGTTGATCACTAAACTAGTAGCCGAGAGCAGACTAGCACAAATAAAATCAGAATGCTATGAATTACTAGTTCATGTATGTAGTTCAGAATGTTAGCAGATTAGCAGTTGGGAAAATGGGGGATGTGATGACTCTGGAGTCAGGGATGAAGTGGCAGAAAGCATATTCTAAATACAATGAAGCCATTCCTTAGATATCATAAATAATGAAAAGAAATAGGGTTGGAGAGGATTCTGACCAAACAGCTAAGAAAGAGACCTGAGAATAGATACCAGAAAGAAGACAAAAAATGTCAACTTGGATGAAACACAATGCACAGATTCACCCTGATGTTACATGGAAATTAGAGCCAATGACTCCAAGAGGAGTACTAGATGTCATGTTGTGTTATTCAACTATGTGGGAGAGAAAGGATTGTGCGTGTAATGAGAGACATACAGTTTACCTAACACAGAGAGATTAGTCTGAAAAGAACCCAAGACTGACAGAGGGAGAATTTACACAATGTAGCCAGAAGATAAAGGAGAGCAGGGTCTCTGCATTATAAAACTGCAGTGAGCACTATTCACATCCATAGGTATGACACCCTGGAGCTGTGTGAGTCACACTGTGCCCAGGAGTCCACACCTGCCTAAAAGGACTCTTTATGATTTGATCAGAGAATTGTTTCCAGGAAAAAGTATCAGTCTTTTTCACTTACTTTTTGAGACACTGTGACATACCACGAACTATAATAGACAGAGCTCTAATAAGCACAGTTTGTAGTGTGTTTACTGAATACAGTTAATTAAAGAATGATTAAATGATTCTGTTTCACTCAAACGTCCTGAGATGAGGCATTAAAGTAGAGGCTGCAGAGACCTTTGTTTTGAAGATAGCAATAGAAATATTGATGAGGTGTGAGGCTTAAGTAAGGAAAGACTTGGCACAAATAAATGCTAAAAATAAAATGTTCATGATGAGAAGCAAATGAAGGTGGTGGATGGGATGGGCATGTATAGTGAGAGATGAGACCAGAACGCAGGTAGAGGGGTTCTCTCTAGGGAAGAAACCCCCCATCTCTCTGAGATGGCTCAGTTAGGGGCTTCTTAACTATATTGTGAATGAGCATCATGGTAGCACAGTGCAAAACACATAGGAGGCATTGAGTGAAATATTTTTACCCCGGGTAATAATAAATGACATTCATTGGTGTTCTGCTAGACAATCTGTCCTCTCTGCAAATTTTGAGGATTAGTCACCTTCTACTTTTATTAAACTCCTTTATACTGTTATCCCTGGGGGCTCAAAATCCTCAGCAGGTAAGATGATGATATTGCCTAAAATAGAAGACAAGTAATAGAGATAGATAACACAGAAAAGACTTTGGAAAATGATATTTTATGGACATTTTTGAGAAACAAAGAAAATAAATCCATACTGAAACTTCTACAGGATACTAAGATTTATTTTAAAATAAAGTACTTGAGATTTCAACTTCTTTTTAAAAATCATGTATGGTTATTAATGTGCTAATGCAATCTGCAGAACAAATAAGCTAGTAAAACATTAAAATGGAACTGGTAAAAAATTAAATCAAGGCTGTATAATTAATACTAAATCTCTCAGAAAGTTACCAGATTTATTATTGTTCTAAAAGACTGATTTTTGAAGCAGATATTATACAAATATATTCTCTATATAGTCAGTACTCTATATAGGGACAAGATTTGTACCAATTTAAAAAATTAATGTAATGTTCACCTCTGCAACTATTTCAAATCAGCAGAAGAGGCAATGTCCTATGTCTCACACTATTTTGAAAATATGATGAAAAGTGTGGAATCTCTAGTCAGAAAAAATATATAAATAAAAACACACATCTGGAACCCAGCTGAAGAAACACTTAGAATTCTTGTTTCTTTGTATCTTCTCTTTCATATAATCTTTATCTACTTTAGACCTATTAGTGCTAAAGAATTATTGAGACACCTTGAAAGGATCAGTAAAGATTATCACAAAAGGAAGAGTTTGGTCTTGTTGATTTTTAAATATAGAATTTATTTGATTAACGATTACTTCACAAAGTCATAAGTCACATTGGCCTGCAACTCAATGATTTACAGCTGTAGTTTCGTTCTTTAGTACAAGTTATGACAGGATTTAAAAAAATAATGATAATAGTGATTTATGTGACAAGATGGAAACTGACATATTTTAGCAGGGAAGGATCTGACCATTCTGTTTCTGTATTTAGCTCACTACAGCAAGCAAATACTAAGGCTTACAAGGAAAAGAACATATTGTATTAGATATGACTTGATTTAACAGGATTGTTTGGAAATTGGCAAGTCTAAAATTTGTCCTGTCATAATAACTATCTTTTATAGTTCATACTGTTGGATTCGTTTTACTTCATGAGTTTTCATTTTATTTTTTCTTACTTTTTATTACATATGATTCTCTGTAAAATTTCTAAAATATTATGAGGCCTGTGTGTGTGCGCACATGCATGTGTGTGTATGCTAGCACACACATGAACCTGTGCACATATATGATTGGCCTGGAGTCAGGATACCTGGATTCTAGTCTTAGTCTAGGAGATGGCACAGAAATATTGCCATCTAATAATTGTATGATTGTAAGTAAGTGATATAAGCTGTTTCCTTGTCTATGAATGGATATCCAACAATTTACCTAATAATGTAGTTTTGTTCGCGGTGACACATAAAATTACTTTGTAAATAGATTAATTACAAAATTGAGTTATTATTTAAATTTATTTTTCATTAACAAATATTTCTTAAGGATAGATTTATCTCCATACTATTTCTTAGAATATAACTTCATTTTCTATATAATTACAGTTAATTATATATTATATATCTTTATCTCAGGAAATAAAATAATTTTCTTAGATGATACAACATATCCATTGTTGTTAAGAGGTTTTCGTTGCTCAGATTATATTAATAATAGTGGGTGTGGTAGGCCGAATAATGGCCTCCTAAAGATGTCTACATCCTTCCTAAACCACAGCACCTGTGAATGTGTTACTTTCCTTGGCATTTTGCACATGTGATTAAGGTTAAGGACCTTGTGACGAGGGAACTATTCTGGAATATCGACGGGCCCTCAAAATCAAAGAAATTTTCTTTGCCGAGTTTAGAAGAGAGGACGTTATGTCTACAAAAGGATGGTCAGAGAGGTGCAATGGTGCTGACTTTGAAGATAGAGGAAGAGGGCCAGGAGCAAAAAAAAAAAAAAAAAAAAAAAAAAAAAAAGCAGGTATTCATCCTGTAGAAACTGAAAAAGGCATCTAAACAGATTCTTCTCGTGAGCCTCCAGAAGGGATTGCAAGCCTACTAACACCTTGATTTTAATCCAGTGAAAGTTATGTCCAATTTCTAACCTTTAGAGCTGAAAGATAATACATTCTTGTTGTTTTGAGGACTAAATTCTGGGCTAATTATTTTGGCAACAATAGAAAACTGATATATTGGGAAATGTTGGTAAATTCAGACCAAAACTGGTAGGTGTTGTGTGTGTGTGTGTGTGTACATGTGTGTGTATTAACATAAAGTTTCGATATGTTGTGACATACTTCATGTTCCAATTTATCAGTTAATAATAATTGCTCTGCAGACAAACATAAATATAGGCACTACTTTGGAGTCAAGGCCTTTACTGATCATACATGTTCACCTACTATCTCTTCTGAGATGTAATTGAAATAGAAGTATACAAATATCACAAAGCATATGAAAAATGGTAATTACTAACTCTAAGAAAAATTAATTTTTGTACATAAAAAGAAATACAATCAATAGAGGCTACTTAGAACAGCAGGGAATAATAATTACAGTCATAAAAGCAAAACGGTTTTATATACATTTAGATAAATTTATTTTTGGAGAATAGAGGATAGGTTCAAAAGGTAGAGAAAAGATTATCTGCTGTAGGGAAAACATTAAGGAAGTAAAATTATTGGGCCACCCTTAATAAAAATTTTTACAGGAATCTGTAGGGAATGGGGATCTCAAGAGACATTTTCAAAGACTATTATACTTGTATTAATTGGGTTTCAATATATGTAAAAAACATATAGAGCTATATATATTTTTTCAATTAATAATTCTTAACAGGAGAAACAGCAGTCCCCTGTCCCCCAGCCCTATCCTGCTACTCTAGATATCACGTGCTTTAGGTCCTCAAACTCCTTCTTTTGGTGTTAGCCCACAACTCTAAAAAGCTTATGTCTACTACTGTCTCTTAGTTCAACAACTTAGAAATTTAGAGTCCCATTATGTGTGGTGAGGATTGTACCTGTCTATTCACTATGAGTTAGTGAATTCCAGACTCAGATCTTCCTTGCCTCTTCGTTGCAACTTATTAATAGAATATTCTGAACTAAGTTAACCTTCTCAGTATTTAAGTTCTCAGCACAAGCTCAGAGGTTGTTGTTAAGTATTTGTTGAATATTTTATCTGCTGGAGAAGTAGGTGCTGTAGCGATCAGTAGGCAGCTTGCAAATGAAGCTGTATGAGGTGGCGAAGAGAGGGAGGATTCAGGAGACTAGTGAAGCAGCCACAGGGCTGAACCCTTCAGCACCCAAATGAAAAGATTGAGAATCAATATTCAGTTAGACAGGAGAGGAATCAGTAGATGGTGGTAACCACCAAAGGAAGTGGTTTCAACGAGGAGGAAGAGGTCTGTTATATTCAATTTGAGCAGAGGACAGGGTGTGACCGTAGCTTTCACAATGCAGACATTATATATGAGCTCAGCAAGAGCAGGAAAGGGCAGTTTCTGTGGCATCCTGGGCCAGCTGGCTCACCTGAGTGAGTTAGAGAGGGCAGGCAAGTTTCCTTTAGATGCCTTTATCTAAAACATCAGCCTAAGTTTCAGTTTTGTTTCAAATTTAAGTGACATAAAAATTAGCTTGCATTATTAGTTTGACCCATGTAAAAGAGCATTAAGCTACTCAAAATAAACACCACTGTCTGCTCTTCAGATACAGAAATAGTTGCCTTTTAATTTCAAAATATGTATTTAATGTTTACTGAGTATGTGTCAGTCTCCTAGATCCTGTGGGAAATACAGAGTAAAACAAACTTATTCTGGAATGTAAATTTTATCCATTAAAATTACTAAAATATCTTACTAAAGGGGAGCATTGTTACAACAGTAAAAAGGTGCCTGCTTAGCTAGTCTGAACTTCATTGCCTGGAGCTCCAAGGCTGTGGAGCTGGGAGGGAAGATGAATGCCCTGGGGCAAGGAGAAATGAAGGCATTTAATATCTTTTCTGTAACTACCTAATGCTTAGTAGTTGGAGAAAAAGAAGGTATCTAAAAGGTATAAACTACCTACTGTGTGTTAGATGCTAAGGCTGTTGCGTTTGGTGTAGTATAAATTTATTTTTACAGCAAATTGAGGCAAGATTTACAAATAAGGAAACAAAAACTAGAGGAGGCAAAGAAAGTGCTTAAAAACTAGAAGTGGCTATAAATGTGGCCCAGATACAAAGTGGTACAACCCATCTCTGAAGTAAAGAAACACTAACTCTGTCCCATGTGTATAATAACAAGTGTACCCTCCTCATATAACTGCTGACAACCTGTCTCTATTATAATATAGTAAATGGCGATTGTATAGCAGTTAAGAAATACAGAGAAATAATTTAACCCAAGTTTTTGTGTATAAACAAGGGCAGCGAGTATCAGCATGCCGTATTGTGTTGTACGTAAGTTAGGAAAACTGTGTAGTTGTGTCTTTTAAAAGTAATATATTTATAGAGTCATATCCATAATCATCACTCTTATTGCTATTTTAAAAATAAAGCAGTTAACACTAATTATGGCTTTTAGAAATTAGTCATTAAATTTAGCAAAAGTTAGTAGCCCTGCATCTTTACCACTTTACACATGAAATCTTTTTGAGTATTCAAAAGAATATTTAAAGTCTTAACAATTTAATTTAGTTAATCTATATTTTAGGCATGCTTTAATAACCTACTGTTATAATTACCAAGTTTCCTGTTGCTTTAGTAATAATGGCTAAGTTGGTTATGTATAAATATTTTCTGAATTACTTTATATCATTTCCATTGATGGTTCATTGTCTTAGAGCATGAATGAGGTCCAACATTATTTAAGAGTGGGTAACGGCCTTCCTTCACATGACATACTAACCAAATATATGAGTTAAAATGAATACACCTACACAGAAACACTTACAGAGTTGTTATTTTTAAAAGTTGTATATACAGTGATATTTTCTTTTAATTTCCTCTGTGTTATTATGTGCGGTGGGGGAAAATACTAAAACTTTCCATTTTCTCATGGGTGTTGAGTCTTCTGTGTTTTTCTGTTCTAGCCACTATTCTTGTATTGAATTCCCTGTGCAACATCTACGGGAACCAAAAAAACAAATTGCTCCAGATACATTTACACTTTACTGGAATGTATAAATATTAAAATACATTGCACTGTAATGTACGCTATGATCAATTGACTGGCACATCTCATTTTTGCCAGTGCTTCTGTGTAGAGACATAATGCCTTGAAAAAGGGGCTTCTTCAGTGTAGATCCTAGAGTCTATATACCCAGCACTATAAACTGGACAGGTTATTAATGTCTGGATTCCACAAAGTGGTGATGATAGTGGTGCTTACTTTATTGTTGTAGTTTAAGGAGGTAATGTAGATAATGTATTGCCACAGCATTAGAAACCTAAATAAAGATTAGCTAATAAATATTGGCTAATATATTTCCTAACTGAAAAATCCACATGGCTCTTTAAAATGTTCTCAGTTACAAGGATTTGGTTTGCAGGGTACTTTTGTTTTTGTTTTAGATTTTTTTGCATGTGCACACACGTGTGTGCACACACACGTGTGTGCACATGTATGCTTTGTATAGGAATCCCTTTAATTGGTATAGTGTTTAAATGAGATATACATGAATTGTATATCTGTCAAAAGACAAAACTCTGATGATAAGTTAGTTTCAAATTATTTAATTTCTGATGAATAATATTGGTTGAGTACATATGCTAGTTGAAACTTCTCAACATTCCCATCTGTATGATGATTTGCATTATGGTTATTATGGTACATACACTTTTTAAAAGGTATTTTTAAAGCATGTAATTTTGACTTACATTTTGAATGCTGCCATACTTCATGTATTTTATATAAACACTTGCAGATGGGTTATACAATGTTTTTCTGTTTCCAGAAAATCAAAAAAGATGTATTTGTATCTATATAAATATATTAAGGTTTTGTTTTGAAAAGAGTGTGTACACATAGAATAGTGAATAAAAATTAATATATATTGGAACGAATGAATTATTTAAAAAAGTAAATTCATGTAACCACCAGCTGGTATAAAAAGCTCTAGCCCAGATACATTATCTCTGGTTCCCCTTTCGTCCCCAACCCTCCCTGCCCACCTTCTTTCCCACATTTGGCAAAGGAAACATTATCTTCATTTGTATGATAATCATTTTCTTGATTGTTTTACCACACTACAACCTTAAAATATATCCCTAAATGCTATAGATCTGCAAGCTTTAAAATGTTTCCTTTATGTAAAGATTTAACTGGGAAAACGTGGATTTAACCTGACTTGGTGCATTTTTCCTTGTACATGGGTAAGTCTATGCTTGAGGACAAATGTTAGCAGAGATGCTTGCAATGAACCTGTAACACAATGGTTAAGAGCACAGACCCCAAAGCTGGAGACCTGGGTTCAGAGACTACATCAGCTTTAGTAACCTTGAGGAAGTTATTCAGCTGCCCCATAACTCAGATTCTTCAACCTTAATATTTGGTAATAATCATGTTAGCTCATAGGATTTCTAGGAAAATTAAGTTCATTAACTTTGTAGAGTATTTGTTAAGAAAAAGTTTTTTTAATAACAGTTGTAATTGTGTTGTTAGCAATAAACCTTGGTTTACTTTGCCCTGGCTGGTTTAGCTCAGTGGATTGAGCGTCGGCCTGCGAGCTAAGTGTCGCTGGTTCGATCTTCCAGTCAGGGTACATCAGAGAAGGAAAACTCTGACTCCAAAAAACCTCCGCTGCCTTGCGGCATACCTCTTCAGGGGAAAGGCTAAGGGAGTAAACCCCGACAGAAAATCCGGAGCCGGAGTCCCTAAGGCGGTTTGACGTTGTAGTCAACACCGGCAACTCCTGCGGCGCACCTGAACCCAAGCTGTATTGACTCCGTCTTTCCCTTGGATCCTTCAGCTGCGAAGAGAGGGGGGGTCTGCTGCATGGGCAACAGCAGACCCTCCATATCACCCTGCCCAGGCTCTGTAGCTTCAGCGTCATCGCAAGATGTCGATTCAACACGGGAGGAGACAGATACTACCATGTCACTCCCGAGTCGGACTGCACAGCCATTCTCGGCGGTGCAGATAGACTCTTGAGAAGCTACACCATCGTCTCTCGAGACGGACGGCTGCCGACGACGACGACGACGACTCACAAACTCATGGGTTTCTAGCATCAAATGCATTCGTTAGTCTGTGAAATCACTAAAAGCATATACTATGAGAGCCAATTATAATGGTATTATATATTTTTAAACTATTATAAAATAGTGAGGATGCAACTTTAGCATCGTACTTGATCTTTTTATCTTCCACCATTAACGATAAACACAGAGAGCCTCTCATCTGCCATGGAGAGCTTATTTATTTGCTGTTGGCTTGACAGTGTGTTGCACAAATCTGTGCCATGCTCTTATCTTGTTTCTTCTGCACACAGCTGAGAGAACAAAACAGAAAAGCACTAATAAAGAGAGAATGCTTTCCTGGCTCCAGAACACTACATTCTATTCAGTATGAGATAGATTCTGAAATTTTGAGTGCCTTTTAACATTTGATTCTGAAAACAAGCTCTATGTTTTGAATGTTATAATTTGGAGGGATTTTAAAAAAATAATGTGATCAGCATGTTCATATTTACAATCATTGTTGTTGGATGGGTATGAGAGAGAGCATCGTGTAACAGAAAGGTGTAAAGCCTGATGTATGAATTTGTTAAGGCTGCCATAATAAAGTACCACAGATTGGGTGGTTTAGAATGCAGAAATTTATTTTCTCACGTTTCTGGAGGGTACAAATTAAAGATCAAGGTGTCCACAGGGTTAGTTGGGTTAGTTTCTTCTGAGGCTGGTAGAAGGCCATCTTCTCATTTTGTCTTTTCATGGTCATTCCTCTGTACATTTCTAATGACCTCATCTTTGCTTATTTTCCTTTCTAAAGACCTTATCTCCAAATACAGTCACATTCTGAGGTACTGGGGGTAAGGCCTTTAACATATGAGTTAGTAAGACACTTAACTGGTCTGGTCTGCATAAGTTTTCTTTCAGCTGTGACATTTGATATAGATAAAATTATATAAATATAAATATCTAAAAATTAACATTCATAGATATCTGTTTTATGAAGAATGGTAGTTCTCTTTTACAAGTAATTTTAACTATACAGTTAATTCATAACTTCAGTTCTATTATTTAAAAAATATAAAGTAACATTGAAAAGCAATTATTTCTTCAATGACTGTCTCCGATCCATGTTTCTTCTGTTACAAGTTTGATTTCTACTCTAGAAGAACACTGTCCAATAGAACTTTCTGGATAATGGAAATGTTGTATACCTGATGTATGTGAGTATAATAAGAGGGTCACTCAATACACACTCAATACACATGGCTAATTGTGTACTTAAAATATGGCTAGTGAGACTGAAGAAGTGAATATGTAATTTTAATGTTTAGCTTTAATTGATTTAATATAGATAACCACTCTGGCTATCTATATTGCCTTGTACAGTAAAATTTTAATACTTTTTCTAAGTTTTTTTTTTTTTAACTAAATCTGGACATACCAATGGTACATGTGTTTTTGTGTGGGAAGGAGACTGTGAAATATAGTTAAATTTTACTACACCTACATTTTGTTTTTTATAGTTCTTTAGTTGTTGAAATATATCCAGACTATGTGTTTATATGTATATATGATAATAAATGTTCTGACTCCTGTTTGATTGTCACTTATGTTATAATCTTTGTATAGATTTTTGTCTAAAATTCAATCTGGTTGAACATTTATATTACTTTTCTTTAACTAGAATCTCTTTGGTATATATTATATTTCATCATTATTTTATTTCTTTCAGGTTGTTTTGCTTTAAATGTACCTTTTGAAAAGGGCATACAGCAGGATTTTTAACAGTTCAACTTGATAACTCTGTTTTTTTAACAGTGAGATTATTCCGTTGTTTAAGTACTCTTTAACTATGCTTGAGCAAGCCAGTAGAGTGTGTGAATATAGCTAAAATATAATAAAAGCTCTCAATATCATTTGGCTAACGTTCTTGTGCAGATAATGCCAACCAATTTGGTAAGGAAAAACAATAACTCAATCAATTTAACTAAATGTGAATCTGTGAGCTCTTTAGTTCTGTTCAATTCTACAAGCAGCTATTGAGTAATGTATATGATTCTAAATGTCACATATTCTCACTCTTGGGCAGACATCACCTTGCTTTTTTAATTTTTATTTTTTGCACCATATACTAAAATTTTAAAGTCAGTTATTAGGCAGGTTATAATATGAACAAGCTCTTCTGGTTATAATGTCCCATTGTGGAGACTGTTTTAGCTTAAATGTTATAGTTAAGAGTAAAGCAAGTATTTAGAGAGCAGTCTGTTCAAGGATTCAAACACAGCTATATGAAATAGCACAGATATTCAATATCTTAATTATTAGACATGATGTACATTCAGATGGGACTCCCCATACAGCAGACACTAAAATGGAGATTTTCATGTAGGAAGAACACTTTCAGGGAGTAAAGGAAGCAAGAATGGGCAAAAGGAGAAGTTGACCATGATGATTGTAAGAGAGATCTCAGACAGTTATCACAGCAACCCTGAAGACAGAATGGCCCTTACACGTCATCTGGCATTGAAACCAAGGTCTGCGCTCTTGTACTGTTAAAAAAAAAAATTAAATTGAATAAATCTGAATATCTATGTGACTTCATTCAACGGTTCATAAAGTGGACAGCATACCATCTAGTGAGGAGAAAGAGTTCCTAGGAGGTGTATAAAATAGAAGGCTTTTTATAGGCAGGAAGGGGTGGAAAAAAAAATCTAACAAAACATGGATTGTTTCAGACAAGGTCATCTTCCTTTGTGAGAATCCCAGGGGAGGGGAGAAGGGGGCAGTCTCTTGCAGATTACCTCTCAGAGTACCAGTCAGGTAATCCAGATTGACTGGTTGAAGGTCACATTCCTGGCAGAAGCTGGAACTGCAATTAAGGCCTTGGTTTGCTTACATGGAGTTTAACTCAAGTGATTATATTTTAGGCTTGTTGTTTCTGTTTTAACAATACTTCAGCATTGACCAGCATTGAATGTGGGCTGTCCCTAGGGAGGGGGTACAGTCTTCAATGAAACAACAACCTGGGCCAGGACAGTTACTGAGCAGGAACTAACTTTTGAGCTTTCAGGAGACAACACTCCTAATTATTAAAAAATAAATGCTTTGCCCCTGAAGAGACCTGAGAGGCCCTCTAATATATTTTCCATAATACATATTTCTTAGAAGGCAGGGGGAGTTTATTTTTAATACTTCTTATTAGGCAATAGACAGTCAGGATTCTGTGGAAGAATATAAAATTTATGTGTTAAATATTTTATGCACTCAATGTATTTTAGTGCTTAAGCAGTGTCTTCATTTAAAAGTTAAAGGTATCTGATGTTATCATTAATAACTTCAGTAAGTGCACTTGTTTCTGGTGAAGAAATAAAATCAGAAAGAATATGTACAGAGATTAGTCAGAGGGTCAACCCTGTCAGTTATTGACATTAAGTCAGGTAAGATACAGACTAAAGAATACCCACTAGGTTTACAACCAAGTGGTCTTTGGTTCCCTCTTGAGTGAGTAACTAGGGATGGACAACAACATGCAAGAAGGGAAAAAGTGATTGACTGAATCATAGTGGAGGAAGTATATTTGACAACTTGAGCATATATCAGTGAGCACCAAAAAGAGCTTATGAAGAGAAAAATTAAAAGAGCAGGGAACTAGGGAGTAACATTTCCCACCCTTGAGGAGGTGAGAAAGGCTGTGTTCTGAGAAGAAGATGTAGTGTGGAAAACTCAAACAGCAATTTGTTTATGTAGTTAATCTCTTTTGTTAATTTAAAGGAACAAAGAGTTAGAGAAACACTTAATTGTGTTAATGGATAAATTTAAGTAAACTTATTTAGATAAAACAATGAAATGTTAAGGAAGTAATATTAAAACCAAAAGCCAAGCTTACATTGTGGAACATATTCTATTTATTATTTTCGTTGTTTGCTAGTTTTTATGTGCCCAGCTTAACTTAGAAATCTAGAAGATGTAAATTGTTGAATTTAGCAATTTTCCCAGAAAAAAATAAATAAATAAAAGACATTTGTCAACCTCATTTTAGTGGAAAAGAGACAATAAACACAATATTCAAGTAAAATTTGGAACATGATATTTGGTGATAAGTATTATGAAAGAGGTGCCTGGTTTGGAGGCAAAGAGACTTACAATTTAAATTGAGTAGTCAGGGGGAGCCTTTCAGAGAAGGTAATACCTGAGTAAGATTTAAATAAGATAAGGATACAAGACTTTCTCATACTTGGAGCAAGAACATTCCAAACAGAGGAAATGTTTTATATGCAAAAATATCGATAGAAATACATTGATGAAATATTTTATAGCAAGGGGGCTTAAGGGCTGGAGCAAACTGAGCAATGAAGAAAGGATTGGGAGAGGAAGTCAGAGACATAACAGGAAGCTGGAAAGCCACTGGAGTAGGTTCGATATTTAGTTGGTAGGTGTAATATTGTGATTTCTAATAAAAAATATTTATTTGGTCTTAGTATTATTTCTGGTACAGAGTGCCCCAAACTACTGGAATTTCCTATGATAAGAGCAATGATGGTGATTTTTTTTAGGCTAATGGAATTGCTTTTGGAGGGCCCCAGGTAATCTGAAGATTGGGGCTGGTTGCCAGGGGAACCAACCATGTGATTAAAGGGTTAGAACTTTTAGTCTCGCTCCCAGGCCTCCAGGGATGGGAGAGGGGATGGAGGTTGAATAAATCTCCAGTGACCAATGATTAAAGTAGTCATGCTCATGTAAAAACCCAAAAGAAGAGGGTTCAGAGAGCTTCTGGGTTGGTGAATATGGGGAGGTGTGGGGAGAATGGCACACTTAGAGAGATAATGGAAGTTCCTGGCCCTTTCCCCATACTTTGTCCTCTGAATCTCTTCCATTTGGTTGTTTCTGAGTTATATCATTTTATAATAGACTGGGAAGGTAGTAAGTACAATATTTCTCTGAGTTCTGTGATCCCCTCTAGCAAATTAATCAAACCCAAGGAGGGAGTCACTAGAGCCTCTTATGTATAGCCAGTCAGTCAAGTGACAACCTAGACTTGTGACTGTCCTCTGAAGTATGTGTAGAGGGGAACAGTCTGATAGGACTGAACCATTAACCTGTAGGATCTGATGCCCTCTCAGGGTCGATAGTGTCAGAATTGGATTGGATTATGGGACACTCAGCTACTGTCCAAGAATTGCATGTTGGTGTGGGGATGCCACTTCTCCCTTAACACATCCCTATGCTGAAATTGAGTATTAGAATCATTTTAGTAGGTACTGGTCCAGACTTATCAGGTTGATGTCAGAATCCATTTCAACTGGTCAGGGCCAAGTTATATTTCTTGTTAAAGTGTTCAAATATCATCCATATAGTGAGAATTTTGAGCAGAGGGGTAACATGATCTGACATGTTTTGACCAAATCTCTCCTCTGACATGTGATAAAATACTGAAAGGGCAGAGAATTGAAGTAAAGAAACCAGTTAGGAGGCTATGGCAATAATCCAGGCAAAAGATGAATGTAAATTGAACCCAAGTGTTGGCAGTGGAGGGGTGAGACGTGGTCAAATTATAGATGTAGTTGAAGTTGGAGCCCACAAGAACTGCTGACAAAGAGGATGTGGGTGTGAGAGAAAGTAATGAGTCATGACTGCCTCTGAGGCTTTTGGCCTTGGCTACTAGAAGAATGAAGCTGACATTAACTGAGATGAGAAAGACAGCACTGAAAGTAGGCTTGAGGGAGATGATCAGGAGTTAAATGTAAGATGCCCATTAGTCATCCAAGTGAGTTTGTAATTATAGGTCTGGAGTGTAGGGGAATACGGGCTGGATGTGCAACTGTTGAGTCATCAGTCTAGAGGTGTATTTAAAGCCAGAAGACTACGTGAAATGACAAAGGAGGAGTATAGATAGAAAAGAAAAGAAGTCCAAGAACTGATCTCTGGAGCACTGCAAAATTAAGAGTTAGGGAAGAAAAGGTAGAACCTGCAAAGAAGGAATGACCAGGGGAGTAGGAGGAAAATCAGGGGGAAGCTAAGCAAAGAAAATAGTTTACAGAGGAGGTGGTGCTAATGTGTCAAATGCTGCTGACTGGGCAAGTAAGATGAAGACTAAGAACTGACCTGGTTGTATTAAACAATGTTTTCAATTTCAAAATGTTCACTATGTTTTCTTATATGACCATATAAACACCAGGCCTGTGATTGTGACCCTCTAGGATGCAGAATTCTTGCATATTAAACCTCATTGTTCATTACTCTTATGTACTTTCCTTGATTAATATAAAAATCCAACCTGAATTCCAGACAGCATTGGAAATCATTTGACAAATGTTTAGGTGGCAATATTGTTACAGAATGGGAGTGTCCAAAAAAAACCCAGAGCTTGTGGCTGGGGGGTGGGAAAAAGGAAGCAGCTCTTAGGATGCTTTTGCATGCCTGGGGCTAGTGACTGGTAACTTGGTTGTGCAAATGGCTTTGATGCTTCCAGGGCCCAGGAGGATGGGAGGGGTACTGAACTGTGGGATGGCACTGAAAGACTTTACAGAACCTGTGTAAGGTTCTGTGAATGGTCAGAACTGGTTGCCACACCCACTGCATCAGAGGATGCAGTCAGGGATTTAAAAAGCAGCTGCAGACATTTTAGCAGGGGCTCTCCATGCTGCTTTAAGAAGGCACTCTTGTCATGCAGTTTTAAGAAGGAAAGGAGATCCATTTGGTTTGCAGGAAGAAGGCGCTCTCTCTCCCCATGCGGATTAAAGAAGCTGAGTTCTCCATGCGGCTTGGTGAAGAGGTTCTCCATGCTGTTTTGAGAGGGAAGCACCATGCGTCTTTTAGAAGGCAGTTTACAAGGAGGCTGAGAATCCACGTGGTTCTGCATTGAAAGCTGGAGGGCACCACAACACAGAAAGAACTACCCAATCAGAATTGAATGATTGGCAGCTACCAGTAAAGCTGAACTGTGTCTAGGAAGTAGAAAAACGGTATTTCTAACTTTTCTAAAACTAGCCTGATTTGGTAGGGGAAAGGCAGAACTATGTGTTTGTGGGTGTTTTAAAGAACATAAGACTTAATGGCAGAAATCTGCAAATAATCTAGATCTATATAACTAGTAAATAAACAATTCTTTTTCTTTTCACTAAACTCTGATATTGAGAGTTATAATTCTGGCGGCGGGCAATTGGGCCCCTAATTAAACAGCCTGTGAGTTCTGTTTCAAATCGGAGCAACCCAGGGGTTCTGTTACAATATGACCTCCAAATCAGATACATTACATCACATGTTCAGAATCTGATAAGAAATATTATTGTTTTCTTCATTTTTTTTCATCTCAATTCTGACATAGAGAACACCAGCACCCTTAGAAGCTAAATGCCAACATTAGACATGCTTAATGAAAACTTTTCCTTTTAAAATAATCTTACATATCATATTACATACAAAACTAAGCTCTCATCCTTATATAAAGGATCCAAATAATATTTTTTTGGAAAATAAGTTATATATATATATATATATATTATTGAAAGACAAGTTGATTAACAGATGTTTGAATCAATAGAACTCTACAATTTATGAAATATATAAATGCATCACATCATTTAACAAATATTATGTAAATGATCACCAAGGAAAAGTCTCCCTGTCTCCTATTAGGTGGTTGCCTTCCCCTCTCATTATCAAGAGTACTCAAATTTTAGGTAGGGAGTGGCTTTCAGAAGAGCACCAATAAAATGTTGTGTAAACTATGAAGTAGGATTTCTACAATCCTTCTTAGCCTTCTGCACCAACATGACTGAGACACTATGAGTGGCCTAAAGGGTGGGCAGAGTTCCCAAAATTCAGCTTGGAATTCCAGCCGGGAGAGCAGGCACCATAAGAGGATGCTCCACTGGGAACCCTGAAGGCTGAACAGCTGAGGATCAACCTAATTGATTCAAACCTGAAGCACAGGACTGTTTAATGAAGTCAGAATGAAAAAAGTCATGAATAGAGAAAGCATTGTGTCTGAAATCTTCAAAAGAACTAATAGATTCTACGTTATTTTATTTATTCTGTTGCCACACTTAATCTAGCAAGTTATAAAATATACAAGAAAGACAATCAAGAGTCCCTTATATTAAATAATCCAACTAAATATATAATGTGAATTTCTGGCTTAAATTTATCAAAACAAGCAAGCACACCAAGAGTGGATGATAAATGTATTATCTTGATTAATAGTGTGGCTGTCTGTTGAATCCTTTCAGTATAAGCTTGATAAGACCTTAAGCACTGCATATCAGCCTATACTGCAAGATTTATTGTTGAGTTATCCTTTTTATACTTAAAGAGCATTTTATACATTCAATTTCCCACTAATAAATCTTCTGTTCTTTCATGGGGTATCTATGTTCCTTTCTTTTAAATCTGGGACATATTATTACTCCTTACTATCCCTTCTCTCTGGACATACAGAATCGAAGGAGTGCAACAACCTAAAACACACACCAGTTTTTGTGAGAATACACGATATTACAGAATTGAAAACATTTTCAGTATCTGAAACTACAATCTACTGCCTATGTGAGTCTCAGGAGGGCCTGGCACACAAAGCAATGCTCAAGAATATTTATGCAGTCTGACTGTAGAGTTCACAGTAAGCCTAAAGCTAAAGCAAGAATTTAAAGATACAAGCCCAGAGTTTCATCTTAGGTAAACCCATGGAAAAAATTCCCATGGAATTAATATAGGTTAAGATTCTGGCTGCTAGCAATTATGTTCAAACAGGTAAAAAGAACTCCATGTATAATATATTTTCAATTTTGAGCTCTGTGTGTCTCCCATTTCCATATAAAGTACTGTCACTGAAATTAATCAGGGCACTGGTTCCCTCATGCCACTGACAGAACAGTCACCCTGACACTTTTGCTGTAGAGGCTTCAATCTGAGGTCTTCCACAGCCCATCACTTCCCTTCATTAAATCCACGGCGAAAGCAGCGGCTATCGTTGAAAGTGCAGCAATGCATACCAAGTGGGTTCAAACATCTGAGGAGCTACATGTGGAATTGATTTCAGCAACCTGGGAGCCCCAGTCAAACATGAGATTAGATTTTCATTATGGTTTCCTTTTATGAGTGTATTTTGTCTCAGGTAATATGAACAACATTAATTTTTTAATACTGTAAAGGCAAAGTGTTTTGGTTTATTCAGCTGGCCCTGTATTGAGTACTTACTGCATGTCAGACATTGCACTAGGCATGAGGGATGCAAAGCCCCCAAGGCATGGTCCCTGCTTTCTAACTAATAATGATTCTTATATCATAGATATTGGTAGCTCTCAATTAACTTCAGATTAACAGATGTATATGTAGGCAAAGTAACAGTTGAAGGCTAAATAAACATAGTTCACACACTCCTACACTCACACCTATATACTAGTATTTTTGAAAGATATGTGGGCACTATTGGGATTAGAACATTTACATTTAGATCAATTAATGGTAGCATTTTGTCATTATGCTTTTTCTTAATTAATGAGCCTTTTGTAACTCAGATTATATGAGAGTTCATGATTTTTTGACATTTAAAATGAGGCTGCTTTTTCAGAAATGTTAAAATTCACTGTCATACAGATTTATATACATATTTATCTATACGTTCTAATTATAGGACAGTTTAACACAGATTCACTTACACATGCCCTTAGAAACGTTTTTGTACATATTGACTTCTTGTGCAGTTGTTTGGTTTGCCTGTTAAATTAAATTTTAACTCATCACAGTGCTTGCTGTGGTATACAGAATGTCACTGAAAATAATAGTTTTTATAGATTTTTTTCCCATTGTCTTTGGGATGGTAACCGACACTTAGCTGCAAATCAAAATAACATATATCTTTCAGGAAGGAAGGGGACAGTGTTTTCTTTGTTATACTAGAAACAAAGGCGACATTAAAGCAATAAATGGTGGTGTCTATCTCTAATTATGCTCTTTTGTCTGAATTTGTAAAGATTTGTTTTTATTTCACTGCTCTTTTTTTAAGTATATTTTATTGATTATGTTGTTACAATAGTTCCAATTCTTTTCCCCTTGGCTCCCCTCTGCCCAGTACCACCCTTCCCTCCAGCAATCCCATGCCCCTTAGTTCATGTCCATGGGTCATGCATGTAAGTTCTTTGGCTTCACCCTTTCCTATGTTATTCTTAACTTCCCCCTGTCTATTTTGTACCAGTTGATTATGCTTCTTAGTCCTTGTACCATATCCCCATTTATCCCCCTTCCCCCTCCCAGCTGATAACCCTCCAAATGATCCCCATACCTATGATTCTGTTCCTATTCTGGTTTGCTTAGTTCGATTTTGTTTTTATTTTTTAGATTCAGTTGTTGATAGTTGTGAGTTTGGTGTCATTTTAGCGTTTATAGTTTTGATCTTCTTTTTCTTAAGTCCCTTTGACATTTCATATAATAATGGCATGGTGATGATGAACTCCTCTAGCTTTACCTTGTCTGAGAAGCACTTTATCTGCCCTTCCATTCCAAATGATAGCCTTACTGGACAGAGTAATCCTGATTGCAGGTTGCCTTTCATCACATTGAATACTGCTTGCCAGTCCCTTCCTGCCTGCAAAGTGTCCTATGAGAAATCAGATGATAGTCCTACAGGTACCCCCCTGTAGGCAACTCTCTGCCTCTCTCTTGCTGCTCCAAGGACCCTGTCTTTATCTTTTACCTTTGGCATCTCAGTCATGATGCGCCCTGGTGTGGTCCCCTCTGGGTCCAGCTCGCCCAGGACTCTCTGTGCTTCCGGACCTGTATGTCCATCTCCTTCACAAAATTGGGAAGTTTCCCTCATTTTTTTCATTTCTTGCTTCCTCATTCTGCATTGCTTGACTGTTTTTTTCTTCTTTATGTTCCAAATTATTGATTTGAACCCTAGTTTCCTTCCCTTCACCTTTGGTTTTGTGTGGATTTTCCATTGTTTCACTTAGCATAGCCTTCACTTCTTCCCTTATGCGTTTGCCATACTCAAGCATATCTGTCAAGCCTGTGAGCATCTTTAGCATCAGTGTTTTGAATCCTGCACCTGTTAAGTTGTCTATCTCCTTGTTTGTTACGTTGGCTATCTCCTCGTTGCTTAGTTCTCCCACTGGAACCTTGATCCATTCCCCCTTTTGGGCCATACTTCTCTGTCTCCTCATTCTGACAGGCTCCTGTGTTTGTTTGCCTCTGAGTCCCAGGTATAGCTATCACTCCTGTTACAGTGTAAGGGATGAAGCCTTAGGTATTTGTCAGTAGAGGGCGACCTGTTTCACCAGGTTGTGGCACTCTATGTGGGGGAGAGGTCTGAGAGGGAACAATGCCACCTGCCCAGCACTTGCCTCTTTTCCAGGTATCTCTCCCACTTCCTCAGTGGACTGACGCCCCTCTATCTGCTGCCCTGGCTGTTGTTTCCAGACTGAGTGGGTCTCCAAATGTTCTAGGACCATGGGGGTCCTTTAAACAAGCAGAGTCTGCTGAGAGAACAGCAGTTTGTGCCTCTACCCCAACCTCCTACTAGTCTGTACAGTCAGAAGCAATGAGGCTTGATTTTCCCTGGTGCTGGGACTGTGAGCTGCTAGGTCTGGTGAGGAGCTGGGAATGTTCCCCAGGTGTCTCTCCTGACTTTAAAATGTGTGACTGCATTTTCTGCTGGCCTGCCACTGCTGCTGCTGCTGCTGCCACCACACCACATCCCCTCTGCCCTGGCTCTGCCCTTCCTACCTGTCTGAATAAGTATTTCTTCTTTATATCTTTGTTTACTGGACTTACATGCACTTTGATTTTCTGGAACTTCTGGTTGTCTCAGTTTTGAGGTAGTTGTTCCTTCTTAATTGTGGAGAAAGATGCAGCATGTCTGTCTACGCCTCCATCTTGGCCAGAAGTCCTCTGCATTGCTCTTAATTAGTATGTTAGAAGAAAACTATTTAAAAACTTCTAGAAAATATAATTACTGTTTTTTTTATCAGTCAGAAAACCTTTTTTACTCAAAGGCAACAAAAGAGGACAAGCAATCAAGTAACCATGAGACTACTTTTCCTAATAAGGTTTATCTCATTAGATTTATCCTAATTAATTCTTTTGGCATTAGTTTTTAGACATAATGGTGGCATTGTGTACAATTCTAGGTCCTGGTGATAGAGTGATGAAGGATAGGCTTTTGTCATCAAAGATGCTGTGGCCCAGTGGGAAAGGACCAATAGGTAGAATGGGTGCATGGATTTGGTAGCAATGCCATCGATGACATACAACGGTGTTTCTGAAAGGAGTTCTCTCATCGGAAATGGGTTTGGAAGGGGAGCAGACTTTGGAAATCAGCTCATAGTTAAGGGATAAAGACTGAAAAATGGGGAGGTAGGGATTTTTGGCAAAGAATGAAAAAAACAGAAGTGTGATGATGATATTGGGAGTGGAGGTGGAGAGAAAGGAGCAGATTTCTGAGTGGTTTAGGAAGTAGATTTCGAAAAGTACTTGATGATCATAGCATTAACGCTGCTGCTAAGGGAGAAAACTTCCTCTGCCTGTGGTCCTGTCTTGTGCCACTGGATGAGTGGTTGTGCTCCTCACTGAAGAACCAAGTTTTAAGGATCAGAGAGATGCTTAATTTTGAATATAATAAACTTGTTGTACCGTAGAGATATATGAATTGAGATAACCATTTGGCAAAGAAAAGGTAATGAGAAAATGACCCGAGCTGTAGGAAAAAAAAAAAAAAAAAAAAAAACTAACAATTCATATAGTAAGTATATGCTAGAAAACTAGGAATATATGTAAATGGTTTTCCAGAAAGGTAATTCTCTATGTTGCTCAATGAGATACTGAAAAAATATTTGTGAATTGCAAGTAGTAGTTCAATATGGTCAGAAATATGAACAAGAAACTGTTTAATTGTAAATATTCTAGATTTATCTTTTAAAGTAAATTACACTTCTTTGATGGATTTTAAGGTGTAACTTGGTTTAGTTTAAAATGGTCTTTGAAGGAATACCTACCATTATACTTAGCTTTAAAAATAGGAGTACTTAAAAACAATAATAATAAAAATAGGAGTCCTTAAAGATAGCTCTGCAAAACCAGAGTTATCTTAATTTGTATTTATGAACCAGAAATGGAGTTAGGGTAAAGAAAATGGTTTATTTAAAAAGAGAGCAGTCAAAATCAAGACAACTGTAATAGCATAAACAATAAAATATAATTAAAATGAAAAAAGAGAGCAGTCAACCATAATTACAGCAGTTTCTAGCTCTTAGAATATATGCATGAATAGCTAACTGATCATATAATTATTTTAATATGTATAACTATGATATTATCATTATTGTGTTATCAGCAGTTATTTCTTAAATACCCATATAGATGGCATAATTAGAAAGAAATCGTAGCCTTGCTTAGTGGATATTTATAGTCAGTTCTTCAATATATTTTCTATGATCCATATTTGCTCTTTCAAATGAATACTGAAGATACCAATTCAATATAGAATTTTACTAGCTTATTTATTTTATAGTGACTTATTTATGATAGAAAAAATAAAGAAAGGAAGAAAGAAAGAGAAAAACAAGCACAGTCATTTGTACTTGTTATCTTTTCTACATGTCATTTGATTAGGTAATCCCAACAGCAAATTCATTGACCAATGTAATCAATATTTATTAGTTTTTCTAAAAGTGTATAAAGTGGATAATGGAGAGTTAGTCATTGTGTATCAATACTGGTTACTTAACTATAGATGCCAATTTCCTCAGTTTAAGTAGAAGAAAACCGTAATTAGGAAAATGGAAACTAAAACAATAAAGTGATATGATTTATACCTACCAGTTTTGCAGAGCATAAAAAGTCTGACAGCACTAAATGTTGGTGAGAATGTGGAGCTGGAGAATCAAACAATGATGGTGGAAACATAAGTATATGCCACCTGTAATAGTTTAGTAAATGTATGTCATTTGACCCAGAGACTCTACCTCTAGGTATATATTCTAAAGACCTTCTTTCACAGTGTGTAAAGAAAAGCATAACAAAATGTAATAGCAAAATCAATCAAACAAATAAAAACCAAACAGGAAATACTTATATTTCAAATACCTATCAATGGGAAAGTAGGTGAATAAATTATGGTATACAATAGAATATTATAATGCAATTAAAATGTACAAACTGATGTTTTGTGGGTAAACATGGATTGATTGCAAAAACATAGTTTTAAGAAAAAATGTGGACATATACATTCAGTATAATAGTATACTGAGAGATTAAAATGAAACTTTAGAGTTGTTTTAGAAGTGTAAACATAAAAATTATACTAGCAGTTTCCTCTGCTGTATGAGTAAGGGAAAAGGATGTAATCAAGGAGAAGTGACATAGACTTAACTACTATGATTTTAATGCCTTGATTCTTTAAAAAAAAACAAAAGCATAACATAAGAAAATGCTGCCCTGGCTGGTGTGGTTCAGAGGATTGAGCACCAGCCTGTGAACCAAAGAGTTTCTGGCTTGATTCCCAGTCAGGGCACATGCCTGGGTTGTGGGCCAGGTCCCCAGTAGGGGGCATGCAAGAGGCAATCAAACATTGATGTTTCTCTCCCTTTCTTTCTCCCTCCCTTCCCCTCTCTCTAATAATAAATACATAAATCTTAAAAATAAATAAATAAAAATAAGAAAATGCTAAAATTAGGCACATATATGATATACGCATGTGTTTTATGGTGTTAATCTTTATACCTCTATGTTTTCATAAAATATTTCATATCTTGAAAAAGTACTCAACATGCATGAGGTTACAGTTTATTATTAGCAGAGCCAGGGTTAGAGGGTGTCTGGTTGTCATAATCAGAAGAGAACAAGCTGGAGTCAAGTGTGTATGTGTACACAATTGCCCAAGCAGAAAGAGACCAAATGTGCGTTTGCCATTTCCACACTGTGATCACAGATGTTGCCCACAAATCATGTTAATAGCTAACATTTTTAAGCACTGATTAAATATTTTGATATTTTTATGTTGATTGTAACACTTTATTGAAATTTATAAAATTAAAACAAGAGTTATATTTAAGTGAGACCTAACAGGCTTTATATCATAGTTCACATTACTGAAAGGAAATGCATGTTGCAAAGTCATTCAAAAGGCCAATTAATAATGTGTTTAAGAAGAAATGATGTAGAAGAATATATGCCATTCTCCTCTATTTGTAGTCAAATTCTTTTCCACTTTATTTTTGTTGTTGTTCTATTAGAGTTATCCCATTTTCCCCCCATTGCTCTCCCTTCTTTTCCACTTTAAACTGATTTAAATGGTAGCCTATGCGTAAAATATCAAAATTCTTAAAAGTCATATATGAATTCTATTGATCAAAATAAAAAAAAGAAATAGAATTGAATGAGAATAAACTGATAAGAAAAAAATAACATACTACATTTCAGAAAGTATATCAAATTCCTTATATAGATCACAGAAAGTTAGTAGTTATCTGCGAGCCAAGTGTCGCTGGTTCGATTCCCAGTCAGGGCACATGACTAGATTGCACAGAGGCAACCACACAGTGATGTTTCTCACTCTCTCTTTCTCCTTTCCTCTCTCTCTAAAAATAAATAAATAAACAGCCAAACAAATAAATAACATTAAAAAAAACAACCTTAAAAAAAAAAAAAGAGTACAATCTAATCTTAAAAAAAAAAAAAAGAAAGTAGTTAATGATGATAGTGGTCATTTATTGAAAACTTAATGTGTGCCAGCCACTATTCTAAGAGCTTAGAATGTTAACAAACATTAATTCATTTATCTCTCACTATGACCTTAGAATTGGGGGAAGAATGCTGAGATATTTCTCTTTTACAGAAAAGATCACCAAAACACAAACTTTAAGTGATTTTTGCTAGTTCATAAAAATTATCTGTAATGAGGGCAAAATTTTAAACCTTAAATTCTTATCCACAATGCAATGATGATGGTCACGGTTTGTAAAAGTGGTAGAAAAAATATGCTCCTCACAAGTGAAGAGAAAACAACATCATCATTTAATAGCCATAAAAATACAGTTTACCAAGACAAACCCGTATAGATAACTAGTAAGAAAATCTTATACAATGAACATAAAAGACTGTAGAGAAACTGGGCTGTTAGAATGTACTAGTGAAATAGCAACCATCATTGAATAAATGCTCACTGAATGGTCGTTATCTTATTTAATGATATCAACTTCAAGGAGATGAGACTGAATGTAAAGAGACTAATGAATTGGTACATGGTTATAAATCTCATACTTGGTGTAGCTGGCATATGAGCATGTGTCTATGGACTTCAGATCCATGTCTCTGCACCATGCACTATTCTCTATTTAGGCATTCATGTTCTCATTGTGTCTGGTAGGAATATTATGACTTTCTATTTTTATCCCTTATTGTATTTCTCAGTAAAGGTCAAGGGACAAAGAAGGGCATGAGTCCAGGAAACAATTGCGAGGCATTTTCTAGAGAGTGAACAATACAAAATCATTGCATTTTGCCTTCCCTTCACTCAGTCATTGCCTTTCAGTAGCACAAGTCATGGAGGAAGACTGGAAAGCAATGCCGCCAAAGGGTCAAGCACTGAAAACCAACGCAAATGTGTAGCTTTCTGTCTTCTGGGGAAACTGGACAGCAGTGGGACATTACAAAACTTGAGCAGTGGTACATAAAATAGCAGGAAAGGGACTCTGAGGATTAAGTTCTGGCCTGTATCAGTCCACTGACAATAAAGGGATACTAATTTTAGCACAGAATTTCTGAGCATAGAAAGAATGTAAGGCAGTAGAGAATTCAAAAAATTTTAGAATTGGAGCTGGAAAAGAGGATGTGTCAGCAGAGAAGGCAGAAAAAATATCTGACAAAAGCTTCAGCCTGTGATTTTGCTGTGGATAGGAGGGTCACTAGAATAACAAATAGAACAAAGTGGAGCATGAGGAAAGGGCAAAGCCTTTTTCTGACCAATACATTCATCCAAACTAGAACAGGAGAGACCTTGCTAGAAACAGCAAAGTGCTCTGCAAACAGTAGCTTTGACTACAAATAAAAGAGGGAAGGGCTTTAAGATATGCACAGTATATCATAATCTGTTCATAAAGCATCAGCCATTGTAGGTTTAGCAGCAGAAAGTGATAGTAATCTCTGTAATTACCATTGCATTCAAATATAGAATGTGTATGTAGAATGCAGATTGCAGCCTTTATGCTAATCTGTGTGGCAAGATTCCTAAATCTAAGAAAACAATTTTAACGTGTCAGTGGGATGCTGAGGGGACTTCTTTAAGGAGAATATAGGTTTTCTTTTTATTGATAAGATTGACTAATAGTTTTGATGTGATTACTTCACATATATTTAAATTATTTCTTCTCACAGAGGGAGTTGGATTTATCCTTTATTCTTAAGCAGAATTTAAATAATTTATTTTACAAAAAGGAGAGAGGAAGAATATCTATTCTGCATCATGAATTGTGCTAGTTGCTTTACAGACATTATTCTGTTATCCAGTTTAAGAATGAAACAGAAACTGAGGTAGAGAGAATTTTCCCAAGGCACAAGGCTAAAAGTGGAAGAAGCAGGAGTGAAAGAAGTTGATCTGGTCCTACAACCTATAGCACTTGAATTTATATAATGCTGTCCTTTGCATGCTCTCCAGAAGAGCAGGAAACCCGGGCAGCAAATTATTAGCCTCTTTCTGTGAGAGAGGTCAAGGAAAACACTAGGAGAAGAAAGGGTAATCTCTGCACTTTCAGGAGAGAAATTAGCATATCTGCATTTACTTATGCAAAGGCACTTGAGCGAGGCAAATGTGTTATGCACTGAGAGTCTGAACTTTTCTTTTTCGTTCCATGAAAAATTTCATTCTTTTACAGATAAGATTAGAATCGAGGAAGTAACAGTGGACTCACAGATATGTTAATGGTTCATTTCCTCAATACTGTCCTTTACACCTGATATAATATGGGCCTGTGGTAATCCTCAATATGCTGATTTTGTGTTGAAACAATGAAAATGAGAGGATTATTGTTTTCACCCATTACTGCCTAAATTTGTGACTTTGAGGAAGCAATTTTATCTATCTGATCCTGTAGAAATCCAGGAAATTTTGAGTTCCTATTTCATGCCAAGATGTATGCTCAAGTGCATATGCTCTAGTAACAGAGGCATTGATTTAAATAAATGAATGAAATATGCTGTGAGAATGCATGAGAGGAACACATACCCTGTTATATTATGTTTCTATTCATTTGCACTTGCTGCTTGAACTCCACTGCCCTTCCATCTACTCATATTTTATAAATCTTATTCATCCTTAAGATCTTTCTCAGACGTTCCCTTTTATGTCAATTTGCATACAGCTCTTTATAAAACTGAGACAGCCACCTAAACTTTGTGATTGATATGGGCTATTGAGAAAAATACATTTGTATAACTATTTTGGGTTAGTTGGAGAAAATATGCTACACACAAATAGGTATGATTAGAATTCTAGTCACACTGATGGAAACATTAAAAAGTTGAGTCTTCAGGGATACTACTTCAGCAGGAGAGCCTCACAGAAAGGCATACATAATTTTCAATAACTACATTATGATGTGAATTAAGTTTCAATTTCATGTTTTGAAATTGATTTCTACATTAAAAGAATCAGTTTTACTTTTATTTTAATTCATCTAATGTTTTCAAAAAATGATAAAATGTATCACAAGGCCTCCATATAAATGATAGAAACTATACATGATATTATAGATTGTTATTTCACTAATACAAAAGGCACAGGTAGCTGCATAAGAATATACATGTTGAATAAATGAATGAAAAAAATGACAGTCATATTGGATTATGTTTAATGAAATGTTAAGAAGCACACATGTATGAGATATTTCAAAGTCTGTAACTTTAGTAATTAAATATGTAAAGGTAAAGGTAAGTTATAAGTGCTAACATTTTTACAAACAAATGCAATTATTTATATAGCATAAAATAACAAATAAAATTTTAACTAAGTAAGAGTGACATCAGCTTTTTAATTAAAAGTAAAAACTTGAGCATTGGTTGGGTAGCTTAGTTGGTAGAGGCATCATCCCATATACCAGAAGGTTGCAGGTTCAATTACCAGTCAGGGGTACATACCTAGAATTCTGGTTCAATCCCAAATTGGGATGCCTCCAGGAAGCGCAACTGATCCATGTTTCTCTCTCACACTGATGTTTCTCTCTCTCTCTCTCTCTCTCTCTCTCTCTCTCTCTCTCTCTCTCTCTCTCTCTCTCTTCCTTCCTCTGCCTAAAATCAATAGACATATCCTCAAGTGAGGATTTTAAAAAACTTTATATAACAGGCAGTGTTTTATGGACTACTGGTGTTAATGCACTGAGAGTCTGAACTTTTCTCTACCAAAGTTAGAGAGTAACAACGTTGTGATTATAAAAGGTAATATGTTTAAATGTTTAGAGAGTGGACTGATTCAATTTATTTATTCTTAGAATGTGCTATGTAAAACAATTATGACTTAACTTGGACATAAATTCAAGAGATATATCAGCAAAGTAAGTCCAAATAAAGACAGTGGTAAATGAAATAAACAGATCAAAAAG
Organism: Furipterus horrens; assembly: GCF_987537825.1. Taxonomy (NCBI): domain Eukaryota; kingdom Metazoa; phylum Chordata; class Mammalia; order Chiroptera; family Furipteridae; genus Furipterus; species Furipterus horrens. Next base: position 54,306,665 of record NW_028327175.1, on the reverse strand, counting down.
CAAATAAATTGATATTGACAAATTATGAATGAAAGAATTTAAAAGTTACAGAAAAGCACATATTGAGATTAAGTAAAGGGAGAATTAACAACCAAAGCTGAAAATCCTAAAAACATATCTTGAATTTATGTTGAAAATTCATCAGCAAGCAAATATAAATATTTTAAAAAATTCATCTGACTTTAAATTTAGGCACACTTTCATACTGTAGTCTTCTAAAACTGGATTGGAACTAGAGAGCCATCTTTTTTACTTTGGAATTCCCAGTATCCTTTATTTAAATTGTATTTTATTGATTATGTTATTACAGTTGTCCCAATTTTCCCCTTTTGCTCACCTCCACCCAGCACCCCCACTCCCTCAGGAAATCCCCCTACCATTGTTCATGTCCATGAGACATTCATACACTGCACTTTACATCCCCATGGCTATTCTGTAACTACTTATTTGTACTTCTTAATTCCCTCACCTCTTCACCCATTCCCCCACACCCCTTCCCATCTCACAACCATCAAAACACTAAACAAACCAAAAGCTCTACATATAGATGCATATAAATGAGCAGCCAACAAAAGAGAAGATTTGCAATAGAATGAGAAGGCAAAAGGCCAGCCTGTAAAGGCTCAAACATATGTTTAAAAAGAAAAAGAGAAAATAACTCCTTGCTGGCTTTAAACGACTACAGGCAGTAAGAAAGTGAGAGCCCACCAATACAAGGAGAAAACTTACCAAATATGCATATATGAAAAATGCAACCTAGGAAACCTTCCTGCAGCAAGCATATAAATCCAATGAATAAAAAGTAGTTTACTCTTTTCATAATGAAGCCCTGAGCTAGTATTAATAGTTTCATTTGACAAGAAAAATGTTCATGTTTAAGATTTAATTTTTCATTTTACCTATCAGATCTTTGTTTGTGAGCATGCATTTGTCAAAATCATTCACTACCTCCCTCTAGGGAATTAGTTAATATTTTTGCCTAGTGGTTGCAGTTCTCTCATAGCCACTGTCTGTGAATAATGGTACTTGTTCAATCACTTATCGGAGCTACAAGTATACTAGATTATCACCTTCCCGACTCTTTAGATTGCCTTAGGAATAAAACTAAAGAACTCTAGAGCCCTCTTTTCATATATAACAAATTCACACACTATAACCAGTTCAGTTGAGAATCAGAGAAAACCATTCAATGGGAATACAATTTGTAAATGAATCCATCAAATTATGTTATATATAATTGAGAATGATTGCTAAGAATATGTTAATACATTTCCTATAGATCCCTCTGATTTCTTTCTTGTGCTGCTAAATGAACTGACTGTATTTAGGTGAGTGATTAAGGTAGGAAATAAAAAAAAAAATTTAAAAACCTGAGAAAGACTTTTGTAATAATTATTTTGCATGTTTAACAGAAAGAAAGCTCTACTGAATACAAAATTAAAAGTGGATTTTATGTTCACATCTTTGTGGTTTAGCAGATAGTAGAAATGTGGAGCTTGACTCATTGAAATGAGTTCTTGTCACTTATTAGCACTAAAACCTCAAATTTTCCTCCCCCAGAAATAAAATAACTGTGGAGTAGATGGAATGGTAAAGTAAAACAAAAAAGAAAAAGACACTGCTGAAGAGGTCAGAAGATTCCAATCCAAAATGTGCCACTACTTGGTTTGCTGGCATTTCACTAAAGTTTTTAGACCTCTCTTTAATCCCTTAAATAAGTTTACAAGATGTAGCTAACACAGTGTCTGAAGTCTTATTTATCTCTAAAATTGTATGGGTATATTCTATATTAAGTCAAAAGGTTATGCGATATTGAAAATCAAATATATTTTGGGTACATACTGAAATAATTAAAATAAGATAAAATGCAACAAATAATTATTGCCACTCTGATGACTTTCATGTTCTGAGGGTCTTTCTCTTTGCGTGTGTGTGTGTGTTTGTCCATGTGTGCATGTTTATAGTTGTTCCTGCTGTTATTTTCATTTTTTAAATTATTTTCAATGTTTGAAAATATCAGTCATTTGTTATGATAGCCAAAATTTTTACTACATATATTTACCACCATTTTTATATAAAAATTAATATTTTCATTAAATCATCTTGCATTTTACTTAAAGTTACCAATAACATCCATAATGTGTATTTTATATGATAGTTTTATTTTTTATAATCCATAGTAAACTAAATACGGAAGATAGTCTTTCATGCAATATCTTGATATTTGTGAAAATAGACTAGAATGTAATTGGAAAATGGTGAATGTAGAGAGATTGAATTCTGAGGAGTAAAAGTGATACTAAAATATTTTACAATGTTCCAATAGCACTTTCAAAACCAGAAATATGACATTCTGAGGAAAAACAGATACACATCAAAAACAAAAGGCAAAGTCACAAAAGCAATAGAAAATAGGTCAGTTCATTCCTGCTTTTTGTCAAGCTCTTGGCCTTATTTTGACCATAAAGGATACTCGCACACACTGGGATGAATACTAACTACTATAATGTTATAATCAAGTGAAATGATTGTACAGAATTATAAGGAGATAGTGTGTAGAAAACTCGTTAGAGACATGGGACTACTACTGTTGGAAACCACTATATGTAAGAATTGTGGTAGAAACCTTGATTAAATAAAAATAGAAATGAAAAAAGGCAAAGCTTGTAGTTTGCATTGGTAGGAAACTAAAACACAAAATGTGTGGTTGAGAACTTTCTGGGCACTGTGGCAATGTTGTATCTCTCACTATTCAAATTGATGTTATGGGTCTATATAACACTTAAGGACTATTTATTATGTGCTAGTTAAGTGGTTTTCTAAGTGCTTTATGAAAAATAACTCATTTAATTCTTACCACAACCTTAGTACTTAGCAGGAAACTGTACTGCAGAGAGGTTAAGTGACTAGCCCAAGAAAGCACAAAACTAGGTGTAAACCCAGGAGTCAGATTTGTGTTGCTCTGCCTGTCCCACAGTGGGCCTGATTCCTAAAGAAAAATTTATCCTTTTTAGCTGACTGATTCAGGAGACCAGGCTTCAAGTCCTCAGCACAAGGCATTTGCCTAAAGGTAGGATGTGGATGAGAAAAGTGCACTGTACATACACATTTAGGATCAATACATAACGCAGAAAATCCCCAAGTCCTCTTGGAAAGACATCCTCTTGCTTCTAATAAAAAGCACTTTTCAGAGACTCTCTCTTCTTCTGGATATCATAGTGTGTGGTTTCAAATTATATCACTGCTTTAGTATTTTGGGTACCTATATGAGAAACCTTTCTGATACCTAACCAGCTACTATAGACCAGCAAAGCCAAGAGAACTGCAGAGAAAGAAGGATAGAGCCACTAGCCACTCTGTAGCCACCCCATGAAGTGTTATCATGGCCACAGGCTTGGATGATTTTGAGCTTTTAACAACATGCACTTACATAATATGAATTATAAGCAGTTTTATATTTTTTTCCTTTATGTTAAAGGACAAAACTAAATTTAAAAAAATTAAATTAAGAAGAAGAAAAGCTCCAGGAAGATCATCTGAAAAGAATAGTTATATCAAATGTGAATCATTTCCCATCTGAGGTATGTAATGCCTTTGGCTGCTGTGAATCATGTCACGCTGCCCGAAGAGTTTCTGTGTTGACTCTGGAAATGCTTCCAGATTTTATCATGCCAATAAAGTTGCTAAAATTGATTTTTATTCCCCATGGTATTGGAGTGTAGCTGATTTGGTAATTAAGTAATTACTTTAAAAAGCGTAAGACATAATTTTATTAAAGTGAAAAACCTGAAAGGGGAGTGAAATGAACATAAAATAGATTCTTTTTCCAGAGGTAAGCGAAATCCCAGTAGCTTACAAGCTTACAACATATCATAACTAGTGGCTTCGTGGGGAAAATCAAAGGCACATAAATCATTCATGAGGGATCCTTGAACATCAGCATTAGTTTTCCTTCTATAATAAACTGAGTCTTTTTTAATTTTAAATGACATTGTAATTCCACATTAAAGTTCATATTAATAATGTAATATTTTAAAATACAGTCAATTTTGTCTTATTTCCCTTATTTTAGAAAGACCTAGAAAAGGTGGATTTTAAGTGTCTAGATAAAATTTGAAGAATAAATTAGATATAGCAGGTCTCTATCATGAGTTTGCAGTTTAACTCTTGAACTGATTAACCCTGTGCCCTGAATCTAGTAGGAGTACAAAAAGTTATTTTTGAGTGAATCAAGGGATGGATGAATGACTAAAACTATTTTTCAGGATTGAGCTATATATGCGATCCAGACCATTGCTTATGTTTACATAATATTTTTATTTCTCTCTATTCTATGTATATCACTTCATTTCTCTGTCAGGTTCTAAGACAGAGAATGAGAAATTAGATTGTGTGGAGTTAAATATAGATGACATTATTTCCTAGTTGTGGAATCTGGAGGGATTTTTTAAATTCTTACTTTTTATTAACTTTTTAAAATTACCAAAATGGTGATAATAGTAATGTTCATGTCATATGGTTATTGTGAAGTTTATATGAGATAATATCTATAAAGTGCTTAGAACAGTGCTTGGTATATCATTAGTGTTTAATAGTTAGCTTTTACAGTTGTTGACATGAGAATTATTAATTTTGAAAATTAAATAAAACAAATAATTTTAAACTCACAGAGGACATATTGATCAAAATAAAAAAAATAAATCAGAATTGAATTGTGTTAATGTTATCATAGAGATGTTATAAGCTGACAACAACCACATAAGGTAAGCAAACAATATCAGCATATTTACTGACAGATACCTAAATATCCTCAGTTTCATGAGTTTAAGAGCCATGATAAACCTCGAGAGCATCTAATGTGTCTATAATAAGAACAGACTGAGTTCCTAGAGATCACATTTTTAGTATTCCCTACATTACATATACATTAAACATTCATGGCCCATCATGATGTTCACTAATCTCCATTTCTTTTAATTTAACCTTGGTAGTTATCTTTTCTGCTTCTACGTCATTCCTAATTAGATTTTTAAATGTTGTGAGATTTTTAATTAAGTTTGTTTATTATTACAAAAAAAACCAGTGCCTATAATTCTAGAAAACATTAGAAAATAAATACAATGAAGAATATATAAATACTCTCATAACCTCCCTATCTAGAGATAGTTCGTGTTGATCTCTTTGCATATATCTTTCTAGATCTTTCTTTCCTCTCTAACTCTAGAGGAAGATTGTAGAGTATGTTTTGTTTTTTAACTTAACAATATTTTAACAAGATCTAGCAGCATTCATGTATGGACCCCATGCTTGTAAATTCCAATGATCTACTGTAAAGACATTCCAAGATAGGAGGAGAAAAGGGGAAAGAAGGGCAGGCAGATCCCCTGGAAACACTTTAGTGTATATTTATAGGTCCGTTAGGTTTCTTAATCCTAGGTCTGGGAAATTTCCAGTAACAATTACACTCACTTTGCAGCCCACACTCAGAATAGAAATAAAGCTTTAGGAAACTCTCAATTCATATATATTCTGGATCAGTTACAAAGTTAAGCATATCATCCTTTACTCTTTTTTCCCAGGTGATAAGAATTCAGAGTTTTAATTGTTGGAACCAATGTTGTAAACTGCTCCTGTTAAGGAGGAATAAAAATCATATATACATATTGCTTACAATAATGTAAATTAATTTGTAACAGTCCTGGACCAGTGTCACCAACCATAAAGAAGAATAGTATACTATTAGTGGTATTCTAAATTAGGATAATATTTTTGGAAAATCATTAGGCAGTATTGATATAATTTTCTGAAGACATGCCCACTTCTAAGGTTATAGTTCCAGTACAAGTAAAAGTTCACAAATATGTTTAAACAGGAATGATCAATTCCTAGTAGTTTATAACAGGAAAAAAATTGAAAACTCCTAAATGTCCAGTGTTATAGAATTACATATAAATTATGGTATATTTAGATATTTGCGTTCTACCTATTTACTGAGCAGAATGAAGTGTCTTTGTGCTGACAATCATTGAAATATTGTAAAGCAAAGCAAACAAGTAATAGAACAATGTGAAGTTTCTGTCAATTTGTGCATAAAAGAAATATAAAACAGTACTTACAAATTTTCAGAAAGCATACAATAAAAGAGCTAACAGTGGGTATGTGTAGGGTTTGAGAATAAAAAGCAGAGAATAAGGGTATTTAAAGTCCATGTAATAACTTTTTTTATTTTTTTAAGAATATGCCTTTGTTTCTGTTAGAGTTAAATATTTGACTAAAATGTAGAGCTAAACAGAGAAACCTTTTGTGGCATGTAATTCAAATTATTAATAGGATAGGATTATAGTAATGCTTTCTGCTTTATTCCTGTATTATCTGAACTTCTTACAGTGAACATACACTGTTTTGTTGATAATTTCTAGCTAAATTATTACTGAGTTGTGCTTCCTCAAGCTTCCAAATGCTATATTTCTGTTGCGGCTGTTTTGTTATTTTCACAAGATTTTTTGTCATCATCACATTTTTCAAATAAGAGAGCATATAAATAAGTTAATTCAATTATATATTTGAATTCTTCCCCCAGATATATATTGACCCTACTGTGGACCAGATCTTTTTCTAAGATTTTCTGTCTTTGACCCAAACTATTATTTATATGTTGTGGTGACATTGAGAGTAATAGAAGAATTTCTTTTATAATATTTATACCCTGGAGATCTATTTAATTAACATTTCTATAATAAGGAATAAATATATCATCACGAAACTGTATATCAACATAATATATCTTTACAGTGTGGTCTGTTCCAAGATCTGATTTGATATCAACTGCCAGTTATTGTTTTTTAGTGGCAGGAAGCATTGCCTACACTAGGAGGAGAAAGTTTATACTATGGGACATAGCCATGTTAATTGCAGAGGCAAAGTGGGACTCAGAATTGTTCTCCTTTAAGTAAAGAGAGATCTGATATGCAAATGATGGAGAATAAATTCAAGAGGGCAAAATTATCAAAATGATAATAAGGTGGGCAATATACAACAATGTTAAATAATTGACCACTAGTCAGAGAATAAAAATAACTTGAAGAAGATAAAGAACTTGAAGAAGTGAAGAGACAAAGTGAATGAATATGGCAGCAAAGGAAATCATCCCAATATACGTAGTTTCTTATTTCTGAAGTTATGCTGCTTACGTGTGAATCTGACTTTATCATTGACATTCTATACTTTTGAGTAAACTCTGCAACTTTAGTAAATTTTAATTTTTTTTCATATTAAAATAAAGGATATTTTTTTTTTAGTTTTAGTCAAGTTTCTTGTAGGACTATTATGAAGATTAAGAAAATGTCTATAAATCACTTAGTGTAACAGTCGGCATATATTTATGGCACAAAAATATTAACTTATATTACTACAAAGTAATGAAATATTCTAACTGATTGACTAAGCGGTGGAAGAGAAGAATCCAAGCAGTAAATATAATTTGGAATTTTGAGCAAGCAGGCAATTTGTATCAGAAAAGGTTTCAGGAAAAGATTGCATAATTTTAGGCCTCAGGGGAGTTATGTCACCAGACAGTTGTGTCAGAACAGAGCTTTTCAGGGCTTGGGGCAGGGAGTTTCCAAAGGGTGTGTAGATTGAAGCCCTATATCTCACAGTATTCTAAATTGCACTCATGCTATTCTTATTTGAGATTCACTGACTAAATTGCACAGATAGTAATTCAACCAATGAGGAAAGAGAAAGACATAAGATCATAGCCTCAGTAATAGAGAGCATTGGGCTAGAGCTGCATAAAACACACCCATTTCAAATAAGGGCTGCTTTAAGGACTGGGAAGGAGCTGGTGAGTATCAAGTGAACACAAAAATGAGTACAGGAGGGTATAGAGAGTCAATATTAGGTAGAGCCTCATAGTGTATGATCTAATGCAGAAGAGAGGCAATGTGTGTTTTAATGTGTTCAAGTTCCTAAAGAGTTGTCCTTTCCAGTGCTTAATGGCTTCCTTTTAGCCAGTCTCATTTCTACTTGGCAGGCCACAGGGATAACAGAGTCCTACTTCCTATGTATTTCCCTGGGCTTTTTAGTATCAAAGCACTAATATTCTAAGTGGACTCCATTACGGTCTCTGGAATTCCTGAAGAAAGGGAATTTTGCTTTCCTCCTTCCTTACAATCAGCTTATTACCTATAAAGATGCAAATTGGAATGTTTGCAGCAGTAACCTGATACCTGTTGAAAACCAACAAAACAGCAAGAACACATAATTTCTGACTTCTACTGAATTAATTGCTCAAATGTCTTTGCTTGTCAGGAATTCCCTTGCATTAAGAAAACACATTGGCCATGTAGCCATTAAATTTATAAATAACACATTCTATGTTTTTAAAAGAATTAGAGAGCTAATTTTTGTCATGTTTGTCAGTGATCATGTCTTGAGAGACTGACCTGTTAAAGTGATTCATGTTTCTGCTTTCACATATAATTTGATTTTTAAGACTGTTTTTGCTATAGATAAAAAGATATAAATTCTGAAATTTTAGAGCTTGTTGAAATTAGAGCACTTAACAGCTACTTTATAAAGTTGCTTTCATGTGAAAATAATGCTAAAAAGTTGAACATGAAATTATTCACTTTTTACAACAAAATTTAATCAAGATCTAAATCCTATTTTTGAAATAGGACTCCCATTCCACGAATTAAGTGTCTATTTGTTATTTCTAACAGAAAGAAGACTAGGTTTTTTTTAAGTGTACACTTAGGTGACATTTAGTACATTATGATGCCCTGTAACCACCACCTCTATCTAGTTCTAAAATATTTTCACACCCCCAATGAAGACCTCATGCACATTAAGCAGTCACTCCCTATTTCCTTCTCCCCCTCCCACTTCCCCCTCCCCACCCCAGCCCCTGATAGCCACTAGTCTGCTTTCTGTCTTTCTGTGTTTACCTATACTGGACATCTCATATTACTAGACTCATACAATATGTGATCTATGTGTCTGACTTCTTTCACTTAGCATATTTCCAAGGGTTATTCACTTGGACTATTTATTTATATTTCATTTCTTTTTATGACTGATTATGATATCACTTTGTATGTATATACCACATTTTGCCTATCTGTTGATGAATATTTGAGTTGTTTCTACCTTTTGACTATTGCAAATAATGCTATTATAAACATTTGTGTATAAGCACTTGTCTGAATACTTGTTTTTAGTTATTTTGGATATACTAGGACTTGCATTACTGCAACATATGCTAATTCTATGGTTAACATTTTTTCTTGAATTTACTGGGTTGACATTGGTTAATAAAATTATACAAGTTTTAAGTGTACATGAAAAGACAACTCAGTGAATGGGAGAACATATTTGACAATGACACATCTGATAAAGAGTTAATATTCAAAATTTATAAAGAACTTATACAACTCAACAACAAGAAACAAGCAATTTAATTAAAAAATGGACAAAAGACCTGAATAGACACTTCTGAAAAGAGGACATACAGACATCCAAAAGACATATGTAAAGATGCTCAAGGTCACTAATCATCAAAGATATGCAAATTAAAACCACAATGAGATATCATCCCAAACCTGTCAGAATGGCTATTTTTAATAAATCAAATAGATTGGTGGTAGCCACTATGAAAAACGATATGGAGTTTTCTCAAAAAATTAAAAATAGTACTGCCTTTTGATTCAGTAATCCCACTTCTGGTAATATATACAAAGAAACCCAAAACACTAATTCAAAAGAATATATGCGCCCCAATGTTTATTGTTGCATTTTTCGCAATAGCCAAGATTTGAAAGCAGCCCAAGTGCCTACCAGTAGATGAGTGGATAAAACGGCTGTGGTACATTTACACAATGGAATTGTACTTGACTACACAAAGGACTAGTTTCAACTTTTGTGATTTTTTTTCCTCTACCCACCAAGTGGATAAATATATATAGTCAGATTCAATGGCAAAGTTTATAAATACATTATGCAGTGCAATGATTAATTACTTCAAACATACTGGCAATAAGTAATTGAGGCTGCACTTAAATCAGTAAAATATATTTCTTTAGTTTTTACATGTTGAAGTGTGAAACTATCATTCCGCTGCTGTCTTAGATTATGACATTTTTCAACATGATTTTAAATAAAACACAAAATTAGACTTTGCAAAATGTTTTGTAATTTCAACATGACATATTCTTTCTGCCTGAAAAATTGATAAAATAAATTATGTTGGGAGTAACAAACTTTTCTTTCCTTTGGTTACTTTGTTTATTAAGTAATTACATTATCTGACTTGTTTCTGACTAATTTTCTTTGACAGTTATTTTTATATTGTGGCTCTGCTGCTTTACATTTAGAAAAGGCAGAATTCACAATGTGTTATCTAAATCCAAAAGCAATATAAACCTTATACATTTGAACATGGCACTGAATTTTATTTTCTTTGTATCTCCTGATTGCATAAATTTACGTGAGTTTGTGTTCTTGACAAGGATTGATGGACTAAGTGTTACTATTATGATCTACTGCATTATTTACATACAGTAGCCAGATTCTATCTTGTGATCTGTCCTTTCCCATCTACTAAAAAACTGCATGATTCTCTGAAAGAAGGATTTACTGGGCTTATAGTTTTTTGATAATTATAAAGATATATAACCTTAGAGCATAAAATTTGTTGGGGGAAAGCCCAAAAAGCCTAAATTCAGGATCAATTCTGAAGAACTGAAATGTAGCCTTATTCAAATTCATAAGAGCTTTCATAGGAGAAACTTACATAAATGGGCAAAGCAGCCACTTGCTCCCAGTTGTGGTCCACCAAGAAGTAATCCTCCCTCTCCCAATATAGGGTCTCTTTTTTATGGGGGTTAATAGTAAAACCACATTATGGGTAGTCTTGCAGACCACGAGAAAGAACACCGATGCATTTCTAAGTTAACAGATAACATCAGGTAGTTATCCACACTCCATACATTTATTAACTTTCTTCTTGGGGGCATGACATTTATCTCTGTGTAGCATTCCAGCTTTCTGGGTGGTCAGTCAAGCCAAGCCTGAGGCTGCAGAGAGATAAACCATCAGAAAGATTAAACAGAGGGTCCAACATTTCCCAGACACCTTTACTACTGGAGCCATATTGCATCTCTGACTTCCCCTGCAAATTCAATAAGCTATCTTATGCGTCTTTCAAGATATCAGGTTTTCAAGGGTCTCTCCTTTGCTGTGTTGCCCCTCATTAAATCTATCTGGTAAAACAACAAGCCTGAATCCTGCCTTCTACTTTCTGCCTGAGCCCCTTCTGTTGACCGCTAAGCAAATACATAGTTGGGTACATGTTGCCACTATTTATTCTTGTCTCCAAACTCAGCTGGGCCTATATGTTTTCCCTGCATCTTTTTTTCTATCCTCTCCCAGGCAGTGACCTTCCATTTACCACAGGTGCATGTTACCTTTCATTCTCTCAGGCCTCTAACGACATAATATTTGCAGCAGCCTACTATACAGAGAAAAGACCAGGTGGGAACTCCTTGAAATTGTGTAACAACATCTACAAACAAAAAGGCATCCCAGCCCTAACTTCCTGTTGTGATGGTTTTCCTCCTCACACTCAAGGTGACCTTTCCACATTGACTTTGAAGCCCATCTGTCCTATTTTTCACACTTCTTTTACCCTCTGAGTATTCCCTCTGTAGTGTGCCTTTAACCCCTTATTTTAGTAGTTGCTTTTTATCAGTATCAAAACACTATCAGCTTTCTATCATTTTAAATGCACTGCCAACCCATCTGCTATGTAATTTTTATTCAGATAACATTTTATTTGGATAACAATGCCTATGTGCCAGGCACATATTTTTGGAACAGAGGAGAAAGCATGTTGAAATGATTCCAGAGTTTAGAGAGTTTAAAATGTAGGAAAACATGTCTGCTTCTAAATCACCTTTCCAAACACTCTTCTCAAAAAAATTTTTGTCATTCCTTGAAAAAAAAAAAAGAAGCAATACCAGCTCTGTGATAAATTTTCTATCTCCAATCTGAATCTTTCTATCCAAGTTCAAATACATAAAACCAACTTCTCACTATCTCCACATTGATATCTATAGGCACTTCAGTCCAAATATTTTCAAAATGAAATTCATCACTGCCTTCCACCATCCCTCAAATTGTTTCTTAAACCATGTTTTCTTTCAAAATGAAAGGCAGAGCTTTTTGATTTGTGGGTTTTATCCTTAGTTCTCTTATTTCCTTCTAAACATCACATTAGACCCATACATTTGTCTCTGTATACACTTTGGAGTTCACTTTCTTTATTTCCATTGTTAGTATTATTATTCAAGCCAGCATTCCCGTGTTTCAGAATAACCTTTGCCACTTTCTAACTGGTCAGTTACACTTAGATTTTGCCTCCTTATAATCCATTCTTCAAACTGCAGCCAAGGTGAATTATGCAATTGTCCAAATCATATTGTTTGTTGTAGGTAGAAATTATTCTTCCATGGGATCACAAGAAAAGCATTTCAAGTACTCACACATGGGAGATTGTGGTGTGGAATTGTTTATTTGTGTGGAGATAGAAGCCACCCCTGGGGTGTCCAATGCCCCACTTCTTTCTTTCCTATCAGAACAACCATGTTTTCAGGAAGGCCAAGACAAAAGCCAGTGTCTAAAGTGTCTGCTTCATATTAAAGTACAAACTTCTTGAGCCCACAGGCAGCTGCTAAGCAGTCTCAGTCCCCATTCTGGTTTGTTTCCAGCTGCTTCAATGGTGGAGTCCATGTGGCTGCTGTAGAGTTTAGTCCTTTTGGAGCCTGTGCTATCTGCTGCAGGCATAGAAGCTGCTAGACCCACATGGTTGCATGCTCCATGGTTGATAGTGCATGAACAAATGGGAAAGTGCAGCATCAGGTGGGCAAGAGAAGCTTCTTTGTTCTCCTGGGAACATGTTAGCTGAGTGTGGAATGGACTAGGTGCTTTTTCAAAAGAACCAATCAATTTCCCAGGCTTTTGTGGGCTTTAGGTGTGCCCACATCCCCCAGTTAGATCAACAGGCCTCTATGGTCCAACACCTCCTCTGGCACCCCCCAACAATCTGGTACTGAAGCAGGGAAGGGTGAGGTGTTAGTCCCTTTGTCAGAGCAATGCTATAGTTCCCTGGAGTGTGAAGCTGTAGATTTCTGACTAGTAAGTAGGCTTATGGTCGCCATTTTATTAAGCTCAATGTCTAGTTACCTTTTGTGAGGACAATAGAGTCTGTCAGGCTCCTTCACCCCAGATGCTCAGGTATGGGCTGCTTAGAGATAATAATTAGATTCACATGCACAGCACACTCACAGTTACATAAGCATTGATGTCATATTTTGGCTAGTAGCCAACTTTGTCTATGCATAGTATATAAAAGAGGCAAACCCCATGGGAGTACTCAGCAGAAGGTAGGCAGTGGCAGCAGGGATGCTGGGAGTGATGGTGGCAGTGGCAGCAGCTTGGTGAGCCAGTGCTGCAGTCCAAGCAGCCATGGAACACGTGGTTGGCAACCAGCTGGTAGTCTAGCGCATGGCCACAGTGCTGGGTACGTGTAAATTCTGTGATGTCTGCAGTAAAGGAAATGTCAGAGATCCCAACCTTGCCTCACATATTCTTCTGATTGCTGGCCAGAAAGAATCTGCATTCGTTTCCATGACACCTTTGCTCCCCTTTTCTAGCTAAATACAGACAATAGCAATGTCACTGTCTTCCTTAACAGCCTCAGATGGCTGTCCTGTATGCTATGGACTCCCTGTGACTCCCTGTGAATGTCTTAATGGCACTGAATATCCTGGCACTGCTTACTCTTCAGTCTTGCTTTTGCCACTTCTATTTACTTTCTCCTCTCTAGCCGATGTAACTGTTATCCTGCTTCTTCCACACATGCTCTGGCTCTGCTCCATGCATCTGCCCATGCTTTCCCCTCCATCTTGGATCTCTTGTCCCACCTCATTGCCTGGCTGGTTCCACTAATCCTATGGTTTTTAATTGGAATTCACATGCTTTGAGGTGGCTTTCTAATTCACAGTTCTGAATTTGGTGCCTCACTCTTTTGCTCGCTTGTTACTAGGCATTTCTTGTCTGGTAGACTTGGTATGTAGCAATGACTACCTCTCAATTTGCTTGTGTCTTTGATAGACTCTAGAGAAAATAGGTAATTGTCTCTCATGGGCTCCATAGTTGTGTGGCGATTATCACCTTTAATGGCCCATAGATGGACTTCAATAAATATTACCTGAATGACTTGATCGATATTCTTCATATATAGAAATAATATTATCAAAATGTACTTGGTTACATTTTCTTGTAATTTATAAAATTTCAACAAATTATTTTATAGGAATTCAATATCTCTTCTTAGTAAAAAGTGGTATCCATTCTATTCTCCCTAATATATTGAGTGCCTTCATTTCCAAGTTTCCAATTCTAGCTTCCTTCAAATTATATTTTCAACATTTATAGTGTACTAACAAAGCTGGTCAAATAAGTATCTCTCCTCATTTGCTTTCCTCTCAACTGAAGGCAGAAAAATAAAACTTCCTTCATTTTATTCTTTCATTCTTCCTTCCTTCCTCCTTCCTTTTTTTTCTTCTTCACTTTTCTTGTTCATTATCCTCCTTTCATAAATTGAAACCTTCAAATAAGCTTTAAGAAAAACTGCTGGGCTGGGTTCACCCCCCAGTGATTTTGATTTAATTGGATTGGGCATCAGAAACTTGAAAAGTTCCCCTGTGGTTCTAATATACAGCAAAGTTTGAGAATCACGGGGTTAGATTATCTCCAATGTCCCTTTCAATTCTATAAACTCTAGATGTTGTTATTTTAAGGGACTCTCCAGAGTGTTTTAAAATACAAAATATGCCAAAAGATTTTCTTTTAAAATGTAGAGCAGTTAACTAGCCTTGATTGAGGCTGTGTGTTAAAGGATGTATTAAATAAAATTCAAATAGTTAACACTCAAAAATTGTTGCTGATCTTCTTCTAATTCTCTTTAGCTCAGCATTCCTAGAGCATTTAAAAGTTATCTTTAAGAACGTTATTTAAAAAGATAAATGTGGCTGACACGCTGGGCGCCGCTCTCCGCCGCTGCTCCGTAGCAGCAGCTGCAGCCACCCGGGCCAGCCCTCGAGGTCTTCTGCACCCCGTACCAGCCTCAGGTCCCGCCGCCGCTATGCAATCAGTTCGCTGCTACTCACATGGGTCACATGAGACAGATGAGGAATTTGATGCTAGCTGGGTGACATACTTCAGCAAGCCAGATATTGATGCCTGGGAATTGCGTAAAGGGATGAACACGCTTGTTGGTTATGACCTGGTTCCAGAACCCAAAATCATTGATGCTGCTTTGCGAGCGTGCAGACGGTTAAATGATTTTGCTAGTGCTGTTCGCATCCTAGAGGTTGTTAAGGACAAAGCAGGACCTCATAAGGAAATCTACCCTTATGTCATTCAGGAACTTAGACCAACTTTAAATGAACTGGGAATCTCCACTCCAGAGGAGCTGGGCCTTGACAAAGTATAAACGCTATGGATGGGCTTTCCAAGGATTTACTGATAATGCTACTTGATTATAAACAATCACCTGGAAATACTGATGATAACATATTACTTTATTTGAACAAGTTTTCCTTTATTGAATACCAAACCATGTAGTGGTAACTTGGACTTTAATAAAAAGCAAATGAGCTTGAACTGAAATTTAAAAAAAATAAAAAGATAAATGTTTTCAGAAATAGTGAAATAAGCCATTAACAGCTGAGGGATATCCTGCTTTAAATTAGCATTAGTGAGGCTCTAAGTGAGTCTACGTTTCTTTGTTCATTCATTAGATTTGTGTCTTCCAAAGTGAATATGGTAATTTAGGGCCCCTTGAAAACCAAGGTACAGAACTGGATGATCTTTTATTACAAGCATGTTTAATAATATTCCAATAAAACGGTAGATCCGATCCATCCTGTCAATACAGATAAACTTATTAACATTTTCTTTTCTTTTCTTCTCTACTCCAAATTGAAGGATTGTCTGAAAGATCAACTAGAATTTGTTTATAAAGTACATATAAAGCTAAAAATCAAAGCAAAACTTTTAAACTTTTAAAAAATATATAGACCATACTCATAACTTTTAATTTCTGAAAGAAGACTTTAAAATCAAAATTTATTCATCAAACTGATTAGAATGCATAACAAGTGATGTTTTAGTGTTCAACACAAATGGTCTCTCAAGAGGTACCAAAGTAAATTAAGAGGTCTATTGTTGATTGAAAAAATGACACTTATTTTGTTCTGCACAATTGCACTGGCAATAAGTCATAAGGCCGCTAATACATTCTGTGAGTTTTACCAGGTTGGTTATGCCAATTACCATGAAATTTATCTTATTTTAAGTAGGGTTATTGCTCACTTGTGTACTAGAATTGGCTCATTTTGCCAAATATTCTGTCTACAGTTGGTTCAAATTCTAACTTGTGCAATTGAAAACAAAGCTTTTCTTTTTCTTTCAGTTTTAAATTAAATGATAGGGGTATTACAGCTGCCAAGTTCAATGGGAGAGCAATAAGCTGAAGATGAGGTTGTAATACACAGACCTGCATTGTCATGGTTATAAAACATGAATTTAAATGGCCTCTGTGTTTTACTTTTCCACATATAAATATGTGTTGTAATAGCTTTCATATTTAGTTTGGAGAAGATATTGAAGAATTAAATAACATCTTGTGTTAGTGAAATAACATGCTTGAATAATACGTTAATACTTTTTTTGTTTTTAATTTTATATCTGTATACAAGTTTTTGCAGAAATGAAGCAAGAGTAAGGATAAGAGTGCAGAAATATTTTAGGTGGCTTCTAACATTGTTGAAGGGACAGAAAATGAAGAGGCATATTTCTCCAAATAAATTATTAACATATGTGAATTACTGTGTAAATACATGAATAGGTTAGCAGTACTACCTAAATATATTCATATGTAAAAATACATCAATAAATATGTAAATATTAGCATGTAAATATAACATTTCTTGTAGATGTTTGACACATATTGAGAATAAGCTTAGCAGAAATTCCCTTGATTACCAGGAGGACAGAGCATCAAATGTGAGCTTTAAATTATAAATTGGTTCCCACTAAAATTGTGTTGCCAACAGAAAAACATTTAGTGACTTCGGGCCAAGATGGAGACCTAGACAGACACGTTGTGTCTCCCTCTGTAACTAAGAAGGAATACAACTACCTCAAAACTAGAGACAACCAGAAGTTCCAGAAAATCGAGCTTCATGGAAGTCCAACAGACAAAGATATAAAGAAGAAATACTTATCCAGACAGGTAGGAGGGACGGAGCTGAGGTGGAGAGGATGTGGTGTGGTCGTGGCAGCAGCAGTGGCAGCAGCAGGCTGGTGGATAGTGCAGCCACACATCTTAAGAAGTCAGGAGGGACATCTGGGGAGCGCTCCCAGCATCAGATCAGACTGCGCAGCTCATTGTCCCAGTGCCAGGGAAAATAAAGCCTCATCGCTTTTGATTGTGCAAACCCATGGGGGTTGGGGCAAAGGAAGAAACTGTCCATCTCTCAGCAGAGATCACTTGTTTAAAGGGCTGTCATGGTGCTAGAACATTCACAGACCCATCTACCCTGGGAATGACAGGCAGGGCAACAGCTAGAGAGGCGCCAATCCCACACGGATGTGGGAGAACTGCCTGGAAAAGGGGCATTGTTCCCTCTCAGACCCCTCCCCCACAAACAGTGCCACAATGTGGTGAAACACGTCACCCTCTACTGATGAATACCTAAGGCTCCACCCCTTACAACGTAACAGGAGCTACAGCCCTACCTAAGACACAGAGGCAAACAAACACAGGAGCCTGTCAAGATGAGGAGACAGAGAAGTATGGCTCAAAAGAGGGAACGGATCAAGTTTCCAGTGGGAAAACTAAGCAATGAGGAGATAGCCAACCTAACAAATGAGGAAATAGCCAACCTAACAAATGCAGAGTTCAAAACACTTGTGATAAAGATGCTCACAAGCTTGACAGATATGCTTAAGTATGACAACTGCATAAGGGAAGAAGTGAAGGCTATGCTAAAAGAAACAAAGGAAAATCCACACAAAACCAATGGTGAAGGGAAGGAAACTGGCATTCAAATCAATGATTTGGAACATAATGGAGAAATAAAACAGTCAGCCAGTACAGAATGAGGAAACAAGAATTGAAAAAAATGAGGAGAGGCTTAGGAACCTCTGGGATGACTTTAAGCACACCAACATCCAAATCATAGGGGTGCCAGAAGGAGAAGAGGAAGAGCAAGTAATTGAAAACTTATGTGAAAAAATAATGAAGAAAAACTTCCCAAATTTGATGAAGGAAATAGACATACAAATCTAGGAAGCACACAGAGTCCCAAACAAGCTAGACCCCAAAAAGACAATACCAAGACATATCATAATTAAAATGCCAAAGGTTAAAGATAAAGAGATAATCTTAAAAGCAAAAGAAAAGCAGAAATTTACCTACAAAGGGGTGCCTACAAGACTGTCAGCTGATTTCTCAATAGGAACTTTGCAGGCAAGAAGGGACTGGCAAGAAGTATTCAAGATGATGAAAAGCAGGGACTTACAGCCAGGACTACTCTATCCAGCAAAGCTATCATTTAGAATGGAAAGGCAGATAAAGTGCTTCCCAAACAAAGTAAAGCTAAAGGAGTTCATCATCACCAAGCTATTGTTATATGAGATGTCAAAGGGACTTATTTAAGAAAAAGAAGATCAAAATTATGAACATTAAAATGAAAGCAAACTCACAACTATGAACAAATGAATCTAAAAAATAAAAACAAAATCCAACTAAACAGACCAGAATAGGAGCAGAATCATAGGTATGGGGATCATTTGGAGGGTTATCAGCTGGGAGGGGAAAAAGGGAGAAATTGGAAAATTGGGCAAGGACTAAAAAGCATAATTGGTTGGTACAAAATAGACAGGGGGGAGTTAAAAATAATATAGGAAAGGGTGAAACCAAAGAACTTATATGCATGACCCATGGACATGAGCTAAGGGGGATGGGATTGCTGGAGGGAAGGGGAATACTGGGCAGAGGGGAGCAAAGGAAAGAAAAAATTGGGGCTACAGTAACAACAAATCAATAAAATATACTTAAAAAAAAGGAAAACATTTAGTGACATTTTCTTACTGTGTTACAGATATACTAATACCCTTTCCATTTCTTGAAATCATTCTCTTGCCAATCACTAGGGTCACACACTGATGTTCCTTCTGCCTCGAAGGCTCTTACCTAGGTTTTAACATGAGTGCCTTCTATTCATCTTTCCAGTTTCACTTCAAGTGACTCCTCCTCAGAAAAGCCTTTCTTGACTGTCTTAAGTAACCAGTTTTATTTACTGCTTTTACTCAGCATCCTGTTCTCCTCCTCCTCCAACACCAAAAAAAGCTTTAATTATGGTGGGAGATACCTAGCTTATTGATTTGTAAGTTTTTCATTACATATTCCCTTCACTATATTATAAATCCTAAGAGTGCAGGAATCTTCTATGTCTTTGGGTTGTATCCCTGGGGTCTAATGTGCTTCCTGGAGTATCAATGCATGATGAATGGATCAGTGATTCTCTGATCTGTGAATCAGACATAGGCACTAACAGATAAAGAAAAACTGAACACGTAGACCATTGAGTGTTTAAATACCAATAGGGGAAATTAGCTGTTCTGTTCACCTAATTCCCAGAGTGGCGCCAACAGAAAATTTTCTCCTTCACCTGGTGTTAGAAGCTGCATAGTTATCTATTGAGTCCACAGACAAAAAAAAAAAAAAAAAAAAAAAAAAATCCAAACTAAAGCATCAAGATACCAATTTTAAGTTTTTAGTTTAATTTTCTTTTTCTTTTCTTTTTTTTTTTTTGCTTGTCTTTTGTCTTTTGCAGTGCTACAGGATATTTTATAGAGGCCCACACACTTTGCTATTTAGGCTAAAAGATCATGGATTACAAATTTTTAATGAAGTGATGTAAGACCCTGAATCACCTTGAATGGGAGATGACTGGCAACAAGTAGTGTGTCAGTGAGAAAAATGAAGTGGACACTGAACACGGACAGGATGGTCCCCATCCAAGCAGAACTGGAGAGCGGTGGGTGGCAGGGAGAAGAGCAGGCAAACAGGAAGTTAAATTTAGCCTTCGATGATTTCTTGCCCCTGGGAAAAATAATTGCTTCATTCTACTGCCAAAAGGTGAATCGGCACCAGCTTAATTTGCCTGAGTCTGCCATAAACTACAGATGGAAACATAAAACATAGTTAGATTTAAATTAAACACATCTGTCCTAATCTAAAACAGGTGAGGCCGGCCAGCCAAGAAGCATCAAGTTATATTACTGCACACAGATTATAATATGCGGAGGTATATTTTGGGAGCCTGCTGACAGTGGAATAAAGAATCATGAAACCATGCATTGTTTTATTTTCCTTTATTGAGCTTACCTTGTTGTACTGGTTGTCATCTTAGTTTAAAAAGACTCTGCCAAACATCCACTGGGAAACAAACAAACAAACAGGACAAATACACTGATTTGAAGTCCAGGAGTGTGTTGCATTTTAATCAGGATTGAGGATTGTTACCTGATGCTTTCTTAGATTAATTGAAATGACAGGAAATCAGAAGTCCCTACAATGCATTTCAATTGTACTTGAAATTCCAGCCAAAGAGGTTTTATTTTTACTTAAGGTATCAGCCTTCATTTGTGCCATAATGGGTGTGCAGATAAAGTAATTGATGTGTCACTTATCCAAGCCAGGACAATTTTGAGAGTGAATGGGGCTCTGGCACCCATGGAGGTGCAGGGCCCCAGTCTCCCTTTGAAAAAGAACAAGGAATGCAGTTAGCACCCAGTGTCCTTCTGTAGCGCTTTCAGGACCCCACTTGAGCTTGAGAACATCGCTGTACCTGGGCCACCTCCAGCCAATGAGTGAACATGGTGAGGGCACTAGTGCCTGGTCATTTCTGTCTTTGGGGAATTTCTCTAAAGAATATTTGCTCCAGAGCTCCCTGGTGGATTAGCTTATATTTTGTCAAGTCTGCTTCACAGACTGAGGAGGTTCACCTGCTCAATGTTCCTTCTACCGCTTCCCAGCCCCCACTTCTTTTCACAGATGTCAGATCTGCAACCCAAAGTGAAGGCTTTTCCTGCCCATTTCTGCTTCCTCCTCATTTTATCTTTTCCAGGCATTACTTCTCAATAAGCTTCTTGCACTCTCAACTTTGTCTTAGCATTTACTTCTGACACAAGGGTACTATCAAAAGGGTACTATCAGTAATTAGGTATAGGAAACAGATTTAAAGCATAGCCTGTAATTCTAATTATGTTTGCTAGTCTCCTATGGCTCCTCTCCTGTCCAAGAGCACAACTTTATTTCCTGTAGGCATTGTCCGTCTAAAACAGGTACACATGGGGGCCTTTATTAATCTCAGACAGACCTCAGCATTCTAAACTCTATGAGAACAGACTGAATATTTATACTGGAATGGAAAGGATCTAGTACTGATTTCCTTTTTTCTTTCCTGTTTTGAAGAATCTTCCTCTTTTTTTCTCACTTATTTCTTGATATGTCCAAGGGCCTCTTCTCTCCTCTTTTTTCTTCTCTGCTTCCCTCCCCTCTCCTGCCCTCTCCTCAAAGACTCTCACTGACATTTTTTCCACATTCATATTTAACAATTATGTTATAGCAAGACCTCTCCAATTTTATATCTGCTAAATTAATAGCTTTATGGGATATATTCATTTTGGATATTCCACAGACTTCTCAAACACAATAATTCCTTTAAAACTAAACCTAACATATTCCCTTATAATAGATATCCACTTAATCGCCAAGGGAGGTGCTTTGGAAATCAAACCAGGTTTCTTGCTCTCCCTCAACCTCCACAGTAATTTGGTCACAAGGTCATCTTGATTCTACCAAGTACATTATTTTGGTCGAGTCTATTACTTCTTTTCTACCTTTCAAGTAGATACTAAGTAAATATCAATGATAGAAATAAAACATGAGTTTTTACAAGTATATAATATATTAGAAATAAGTAGACATAAGAAAAAAAGATTCAATATGTATGAGAAGGGAGAAAAAACAGGTCAGTTAAACAGCAGATGGCATCTGTAAGATATAATTAGAGGTAAACAGATTAACCTGTCTTATTTTGACCACAGAAGCAACATGGAACTCACACACATACCTGATAGAAAACTGATCAGATTAAGTATTACCAGCTAGAAAGGTCAGCAAAGTACCAAAAAAATTTTTCTTTGGACACCACTAACTCCCCAGAATGATAGGGTAATCAAAGGAATCAGACATGGCAGCCTCACATGGCCCTGGGTATATCTGGACTGTAAAATCACTTCAGTTAATAAACTTTGCAGGAACTTGGCTGTAGAAGTGAGAGGGATCAGAATGAGAGGTTCCTGATTTTGGATAAACATATAAATATAGATAGTATGCTCGAGAAGCTCTAGGATTCTGTTCCTGCCTTGCATTCCTCCTGGAGATATGCTTCTGTCAGTGTAAACAAAGCAATAGAAACATCTACAACATACCTCAATCTGGTGACTTTTCTGCAACAACCGAACTGGTCTGGGGAATGTAGAGCTCCTCTTTTTGTAACACAAAATTATGGCTGGCGTCTCATCAAAAAATGTTTGGGTGTTACTAGCCATCATCATGCAATGTATCATGTATAATGACATGTACACATGTTGTTAGTCTGACTGGACAAGGCTGTGTGGTTTTGCTCACACCAAAGGCAGAGAGGCATGGTTTCACTTTTAAACTGTTGTTTGAGTCTAGAAAACTGAGACAATAATGTATTTACTCTAGATTAATTATCTGGGGGGAAGGGTGGTACTCATTTGGGAAAATTTTTATTTTCTGTTTCATTATCTAGTATTTATTAACTGGATTGGGATTAAATGGTGCCTTCATTGCTTTTTCTGTCCACAGCTGCTTCTAAGAAGGGTTAAGAAGATCCTCATTTTTTTTTTTTTCTGGGACTATGTCAAAGACTAATGCTTAGTCCTTTTGGTCTCAGCTTTGATTCCTTCATTTGATCCAACACAATGCTGTCTTAGTCATCATTTCAAAACATAAATGTGACCACATACTTTTCCAGCATAAAGTTCTTTTATGATTTTCCAGTGCTTAAAGATAAACCTCAAAATTCTGACCCAACTTGACACCTTTCTGAGCTTATTTATCTCTATTACTCATACACATTATACTCTAATTGCAGTGGGCCTACTTGAAGTTCCTGGAATGAGCCATGATCTTTTCACTTTGTGTATGTTACTCCCTTTGCCTTCTCTATCACCTGACAGCACTTCCTTTTAGAAGTCTCCATTGACTCTACAATTTGGATCATGTACACTAATCACAGATCTTATCACTATATGCTGTAATTGTTATTGCTTTTTTTATCTCCCTTAGTAGGCTCTGTACTTTTTCATGGTAATGTCTGTTTTTAGTTCTCTATGTCCAACTTACCTAAGTGCATACCATAAAATAGGTATTCAAGGAATAAAAGGATAAATGGACTAATGGATAAACAAAAAGAGGAATGGCTAGCTAGCTAGATATACAATGAAATGGACAGACAGTGTACTGAAATATCTTTATCAGCCATCAACCTCTCCATTCAACTGCACTCTATGGAATACTGCCACGATGGTCTTCAAATATAGATATGATCATGTCCACACTTTAAAATACATGTAAAAACATTCATTGCCTCTTCATCTTATAAATTACAATGTTACTTTTTGATCTTCCTTGATCTGACCTATTTATAATTCTCAGCTATTCCTAACTAAATACGTCATGGTCTAGCCACACTTTAGTCTATACTACTCTGAAAATATATTCATTCATTCATTTACTCACTTATTTCATGACTCTCTTTTTGTTACTATCTGCTCCAGTGTTAATGTACTATTTTTATGTATCATGTAGTATAGCTAATGATTTGCTTTATAAATTTGACAAAAATCTTATCCTCCATTTTTATTTTTCTAAAATTTTAAAGTGGTTAGAGAAGAAAAGAGATAAAATAATTCAAGGGAAAGCCCTCTAAGGGAGTACAGTTTTTAAGAAGCATAAACTAGTAGAAAATGGGGGCTCAGATGCATTTTTTAACTTATGAAAAGCCTCATTTTTTTAATCTAGGAGGACTAGTAAAACTCCTTTAAAACTAGTATGGGCCTCTCTGAATCTGATTCACATCCTCTCTGGGTATTACAGCCACACCCATGACTGTCTGAAGTCTGCTTTTCACTTGAGACTTAATGCCATTTGGGGTCTGCCAGGCTGCTCACGGATAACATCCTTTAGATTTCTAGAAGCCTTTTGAATTACCTGAAAGAGTATTTCTTGCTGCACCTGAATTATTTGAAATGTTTTCACAAAGGGTCTTACACCACATCCCTGATTGGTTATTTATGTTGAGGACATGTCTTTCTGCCCAAGCTCTGGATTTCATCTTTCATTGGTTTGAAAGCCTGGAGTTAACAAATAGCTTATTCTCTACAAGTCCTGGTCCTTCCATATTCTTTTCCTTACCTTCAAACTCATCAGTTTTTTATTTAGCACATTTCTTTCTTATAGTACCTTATCAAATGAAGCTATTAAGAGCCAGCTGACACCTTCCCATTCTGCCTTGAAATCTCATTACTTGTATACAAAAGTTCATTAGGGACGTTTTCTTTCAGAGAAGTTTCTTCAGGTGACAGCTTTACCAACTGCTTCTCTCCACATAGCACAGAGAGCAATTTTTCTAGCTTCCTGTAACTATTCTCTCAGTGCCTTTCTACACTTAATTTGCTACCGAGTACTACAGCCAAGGCCACATATTTTAGGTCTTTGTTAGAGCACAACTTATTTCTCAGTAGCAGTTTCTCTCTTACCCTTACATGTTTGTCTTACCTCTCTCAGGTAGCTAGCCTGAATTTATTCTCATGACATGGCAGGGTTCCAAGAGAGGAAATGGAAATATTCAAGTGTTTTTCTCTCCTTTTTTAATTTAATACTTTCTTTATTGTATTTTATTACCATTTGGTCCCCTTATACCCTCCCTGCAATCACCACACTTGTCCATGTCCACGAGTCCTTTATCTTTTTTGCTCAGTCTCTCCATCCCCTTCCTTCCCATCTGAGCTGTCAGCCTGCTCTCCATCTATGAGTCTGTCTGTATTTTGCTTGTTATTTCAGTTTGTTCATCAGATGCCAACATATGAGTGAAATCATAGGTTTCAAGTCTGCTAACATCTTATTGGCCAAAGCACATCACATGAACAACCCCAGATTCTAGAGATCCAGAAATAAATTCACTGAGAGGACCTGGAAAGTTATAGAGCAAAATGTATGGATTTTGAAAGGTTATTTATTGGAGTAATTAATAAGCCAGTCTACTGTAGATATTGCCCTGGCTGGTTTAGCTCAGTGGATTGAGCGTCGGCCTGCGAGCTAAGTGTCGCTGGTTCGATCTTCCAGTCAGGGCACATCAGAGAAGGAAAACTCTGACTCCAAAAAACCTCCGCTGCCTTGCGGCATACCTCTTCAGGGGAAAGGCTAAGGGAGTAAACCCCGACAGAAAATCCGGAGCCGGAGTCCCTAAGGCGGTTTGACATTGTAGTCAACACCGGCAACTCCTGCGGTGCACCTGAACCCAAGCTGTATTGACTCCGTCTTTCCCTTGGACCCTTCAGCTGCGAAGAGAGGGGGGGTCTGCTGCATGGGCAACAGCAGACCCTCCATATCACCCTGCCCAGGCTCTGTAGCTTCAGCGTCATCACAAGATGTCGATTCAACACGGGAGGAGACAGATACCATGTCACTCCCGAGTCGGACTGCACAGCCATTCTCGGCGGTGCAGGTAGACTCTTAAGAAGCTACACCATCGTCTCTCGAGACGGACGGCTGCCGACGACGACGACGACTGTAGATATTTCAGTTCATCTTTAACAAATTAGATAATCTTATTTACATGTAATGAAGGGACCCCAAACTGAGTTAATAGCTTTTAGTATGCAATTCAGTATACATTGTTTAAACTATAAATTTTAATTTTTACCACATGATATACCATCTATTTTAAAAGCACATGGTTTCAAATGGGTCTTGCATACGTATCTGTAAATCTAAATTGTATGGTGACTTTACCAAAGGAAGGTGATTGGGGTATGTGAAATAGTACATTTTAGTGCTGATAGAAAAAAAGTCAAAATCTGTTTCTTTATTCCTCAGGTGATATTTGTGATCCCAATCCATGTGAAAATGGAGGTATCTGTTTGTCAGGATTGTCTGAAGATTCCTTTACCTGTGAATGTCCAGACGGCTTCACAGATCCCAACTGTTCTAGTGTTGTGGAGGTTGGTAAGTGCAAGATTTAAGCATTTCAGTAGTTATTCTCTTAAAAAGAGTGACTGACAAATTTGGCTGTGGGGCATTGTGGGTATTCTGTATAAGATTTCTGTATGTTGCTAATTAATTTACTCCTCTGCAGGACTCAATTTTATAATTTCCATTTTATATTTAAATTATATTTATATTAGTGGTATTCTCAAAAATAATTGTAAAACGTTTTAGTGAGTAGCACTACAAGTACTACTAGAACATAATTAATTTCTTATCTCTCTAATATTAATATAAAATTTTCAAATTTTTATTTTCAGTGGAAAATAATCCCTACATCAGTTTATTCAAATTAACATAGTCACTCTCAATGAAACAGCGCTTAGTTCAGCAACAGATCATATTCATCAGGATTCAGTAGCCATACTCATTTTTACTTTTCTAAGACTGTAAATATGTGAAGGAAGACTACATAGCATTTTGGCTATATTGTTTTTCAAAGTTATCTCAGAAAACTTTGCAGATACTAAATAATCATTGATCATATTTCAAAATGTTTCTTTTAATCTGTGAAGTACTTCATTGGCATGTAAAATTATGGATTCAGTGTAACTTCCATAATTTCCAAACAGTTCCCCATTAAGAAAATAGCTGTACTTTAAATAATTTAACACTATGTAAACTTATATAGAGAATTTTTCTAATTAAAGGTAATAGCATGATTAAGTTTGAACAGATTTCTACATTTTTTTCAAGTCATTACTGAGAAGAATAAGAAGTAGATTACATTTGCTCAATATAGTAAAACCAAATATGTTTTTGATTAAATTTCTGTCAACTAGCATAAACTTTGGGAAACTTGGAGATTTCTATGACTTTTGAAATATAGTTTTAAAGAAGAAAAGTATAAGAAACACCCTTATGCATAGTAGAACCCAATCATTATTGCTTCAGTGAGTGAAAGAATAACTAAATAAAACTATTAACTTCAATTTTTAGCCACACATTAGATCTTAGTATAATTTTACTTTTACATGCCTCTTTCTTGTATTTTTAATATTACACTAGTATGAATGTATTAAATCTAAAAAACTCAATTATGTGATTGCTGAAAAGTAACTTGTTCATTAATTCATTTCAAAGATAATTTTCTTTCAAGGCTTTTATTAAGTTGCTGCTATTTTAGAGAGTTTGATATCATGCCATAGAAATAAAACCATTGTAACCACTTTGACCCAGTCTCCAAATATGTACAATGAGTTTCAGAGTTTAATATGAGAATCATATCCTTATAAGTCTATAGCTCTGAAGAAAATTATAGACATAAATATTTCCAACAGGAATATATGCATAAAATAAAAAATTCAGTGTTATACTTAAACCCATTGACCCCAAATATAGCAGTGCCTTAGATTTGTAGTATATAATAGTTTTTGCTACTTTTTAAGAGCCAAATATATAATTGAAGAGGAAGACACATTTAAATAATTGAAATAAACAGTATCTTCATACAATTTTAAAATAAATACTTAAATACTTTCAGCCATATTTTTAAACAGTAATTTCTTATTCATCATTTTATCAGAAGAATGGTACTATTAACAACATAGCAGCAACACTTAAAAAAACTAAACACAAGCCCTGGCTGCTGTGGCTCAGTGGATTGAGCGTTGGCCTGCGAACCAAGTGTTGCTGATTCGATTCCCAGTCAAGGCACATGACTAGGTTGCATGTCAGGTCCCCAGTTGGGAGCGCGAGTGAAAGGCAACCACACGGTGATGTTTCTCTCCCTCTCTTTCTCCTTTCCCCTCTCTAAAAATAAAATGAGTAAACAAACAAACAAACAAATAAATAAATAATTAAAAAAAACATCAATGACATATAACAAAACAGAATTTAAAAAATAAAAAATAAATAAATAAAAAATAAAAAACTAAACCCAGTATAATATTCCATTTAGTTCAGTGGGATTTAGGGGAATCAAAAGCTTACAAGAATTAAGTTTTATCTGATTATTATTACACAATATAAAAATACCTCTGATATTCATAAATGGAGTAGTTATACTATATTATCTTAACTTATACATTTTTGTGATATGTTTTAAGCAACCTCACTTTTCCATGAGGTATATTTAGTTCTTTGAAGAAATACATCTAATTTTTATTTACTTTACCATTTAGCATAGTATATTTGTTATGCCAATTCTGATTTAATGTATTGGTTTTATAAGATTAAAATGATAGAAAACAAGTGCCCTGAAAGCTTAAAATGTCAATAGTTTCTTAAATACAACTTTGCTATATTGTGAAATAATAGTTTTAAAGGATTATAGAGTAAGGAAAAACCAAATACAATTTAGATGAACATGTCACCTTATTTGCCTTTCAACTACCTCTTTCTCAGCTACATATTTTCTTACATATAATAAGGGAATACTTAATATTTATTGAGGAAAAACACTTGGTAATAATGCTTTTAAAAATTAACCAACCTTAAGTTGTTTTTTTAAATATTTTAAAAACTAATAATTGGAACAAATTAAATAAAACATTAGATCATCAAAGACCATTTTTCCTTTTTAGTTTAAAAAATCTGCTACTTTGCTGGGACCTTTCTGTTGTTTTTGTTTCTTTGCTGTTAGGTAGCATCAGTGCAGAAAGCTCAGTGAATTAGAATTTTATTTTTTTAAGCTATATGTATTTTAATGTAAGATCTTGAAAGACAAAAGTTTGGGCTGTCACTATGCTATATTTTTACTTCCACATTCATCCCCATAAGTTGGACATGTGTCTAAGGTTTCTTATAACCTTCAAACCATATTAACTTTTTGATTATATGAAGTTCTGAATCTCCTTATTTTTAATTTTCAAAGGAAAGAAAATAATTTGTCTACATTTGCTTAGAGAAGTTGTGTTTGATCCCAGATAAAATTATTTTTACTTTGTTTATTCTGTAATCAAACATATACTCACTCTAATGTATATCTGGAAAGGAGAATTTTAAATACGTGCTATTCTTAGAGGTAAACATTGCTTTTGATTTTACCTCAGACCTCATAACTTTGTAGTAGCCTTGTTTTAAGTTCTTGATACTACTTATTTCAAAAGAGATTCTCATCCAATTTTGTACTCTTTCCTCTCAAAACATCTAGTGTCAGATAAGTACAAAACACTACCACATCTGCAATCAATTCTCATGTTACTTACATTCCTATATTATGTGTGAATACTTGAAGATACTGACTTGCTCAGATTTGTGAACTTTAGTTGCTAGACAACATTGCTTTACTTTGACTTAATTTGTGACCTGTCTGTATACTCCAGTATCCATCTGTTACCTCTCTGTCTTTCCTTCCCTTTCTCTCTCTGTCCCTTTCTCCATCACACATGTCCCCCTAAAGCAGACCAATCTCCAAATCTCAGTGTTCTAAGTCTCTCAGTGTTATTAAGACTAACTTCTGATATCCATAAAAGGCAAGAGGAAAACATCTATCTGAGCAAAGAGAAGAAAAAACAAACAAACACTTCACATCTTCAGAGTTGAAGACATTGGCCAGATAAATGACTGTTTGCACAGATGTGGACGTGATGCTAACTCCTTCTCTAGGGCACTTTTCTCCAGACAACCAAGTAGTTAAGCCCCAAATTACTTCCCAATTACTCCTCACATTCCTGGATAATACTGTGTAATTTGGAGCCAAATGTTGACACATTTATTTCATATAGAAATTTCTATTACTAATGAATACTCCAGAGTACACATATAAAAATTGGGGGAATTATTAAATTGTTCAAGTTTCATGGCATAATTCTCTCTATGCTATCAAAGTAATGCAGTAAACTAATAAATAAATATAAATTTTTACAGCACAAATACATTGTATATTAATGCAACCAAAGAGAACAAAATAAGTGATTCACTATTTAAAAAATAAAATTTTAGTTTTTATTGATTCTTAAATACTGGTTGAGTACTTACTAAAGAATAGTTACCTAAATGGTAGAATGCAATGGTAAGCAAATTTACAGAACTATCTGTCTAGCTAGGAAATCACATAAAAGAATAAATAGATAAATATGATGGGTGTTGTTATAGGAGAGATATATGGAACCAAAAGAATGCAAAGCAGGTGTCCTGTCTTAAGCTAGGTGTCAGAAAATGCATGCTTACAGGAAATATATCTTGATATATGTTTTAAAAGTAACTTCAATCTAGCAGATAGAAAACTAAAAGTATACAAGACAGAGGAAGTAATTGCTTAAAAAGCCAGAGATAAGTCATAAATCCATGAGGTGAAAGAAATCCATTGTAACAAGAGCTTAAAAGGGAGAGACATGGTGGCCAGCAATGAGTCTGGAGGTGATGATGATGGCAGATTCTGCAGTCCTGCAATCATTTTTAAGGAATTCGGACTTATTCTGAGAGCAATGGAGATGATTTTTACTTTTAGAAGTCCTCTTTCATTGAAATATAAAAGAATAAAAAAAGAACAGATTAAGACAGGCAGACGATTAGAAGGCTACTGTAGAAGACCAGGTTGGACATGATGACCTTGGGCTAAATCAGAGTAAAAACAAAGGTAATGGAGAAGAGATTGTCAGTAAATATTTAAAATATTACCAACAGTAGATAATTATTGGTAATTGATGGGGTAATTGATTGGAATATCCATGAAGGCAAAACCTAATTTTAATGGTTATATCCTCAATGCCAAGAGCACCTTCCATATAGTATATACTCAATAAATATTCGATGGATGGATGGATGGATAAACTAATAAATTCATGAATGTTTATTATAGACATTTAAAAATTAAAGACCGTTTCTAGAAAACTTTTAAGTTTATAGTAAAACTGAGGAACATATAGAGATTTCCCATATAGTCCCTGACCCCACATATGCATAGCCTCCCCCATTATTAACACTCCCCATCAAAGTGGTGGGGATTACACATTTATGAAAAGAATAATAATTATTTAAAAAATATTTTTAAATTTATTTTTAAAGAGAGTGGAGGGAGGAAGAAAGAAAGGGAGAGAAACATTAATGTGTGGTTGCTTCTCATTCGCTCCCCCCAACTGGGGACCTGGCCCACAACCCAGGCATGTACCCTGACTGGGAATTTAACTGGTGTCCCTAGGAATAAACCTAACCAAGGACATAAGATACCTGTACTTGGAAATTTATAAGACACTGAAGAAAGAAATTGAAAAAGTACAAATATGTGGAAGTACGTACCGTGTTCATGGATAAGAATTAACATTAAAATATCTACTACCAAAGGCAATATATAGATACAACACAATTCCTATCAATACTCCAATAACATGTTTCACATAACTATAACAAATATTTCAAAAATGTATATGGAACCACAAAGTCCCACAAAGCAACAGCGATCCTCAGAAAGAAGAACAAAGTTGGAGGAATCATGCTACCTAATATCAAACTCTACTATAAGACCATAGTAGTCAAAACAGCATGGTACTGGCATAAAAACAGACACATAGATCAGTGGAACAAGGTAGAGAGCCTAGGAATAAACCCTCACCTTTATATTCAATTAATATTTGACAGAGGAAGCAAGCACATACAATGGGTAAAGATAGTTTATTTAATAAATGGTGTTGAGCAAATTGGACAGATACATTCAGAAAAATGAAACTAGCCCACCTTCTTATACCACACACAGAATAAATTCAAAATGGATTGAAGACTTAAATGTTAGACATAAAACCATAAAAATCGTAGCAGAAAGCTTAAGCAGCAAACTCTCAGACAATGCTCATAGCAGTATTTTATTGGATATACCTCCCCAGGCAAGGGAAACAAAAGTGGAAAAAAAAATGGTACTACATCAAACTGAAAAGTTTTTGCACAGCAAAGGAAATCATCAACAAAATTAAAAACAACCCACAGAATGAGAGAATATATCCATTAATACATCTGGCAAGGGGTTAATATTCAAAATTTATAAAGAACTAACAAAATTCAACACCAAGAAAAACAAACAACCCAATTACAAAATGGGCAAAGGACCTGAATAGAAACTTCTCCAAAGCAGACACACAGATGGCCAACAGACATATGAAAAGATGCTCAATATCACTAATCAGAGAAATTCAAATTAAAACTACAATGTGAGATATCACCTCACACCTGTCAGAATGGCCATCATCAACAAATCAACAAACAGCAAGTGCTGGCAAGGGTGTGGAGAAACGGGAACCTTTTTGCACTGTTGGTGGGAATGCAGACTGGTGCAGCCACTGTGGAAAGCAATGGAGTTACCTCAAACGATTTAAAATGGACCTGACTTTTGACCCAGTGATCCCACTTCTGGGACTATATCTGAAGTAATCCAAAACACTAATTCAAAAGAACATAAGCATCCCTTTTTTCATTGAAGTGTTATTTATAGTTGCCAAGTTATGGAAGCAGCCCAAGTGTCCTTCAGTAGATGAGTGGATAAAACAACTATAGTTCATTTACAAAATGGAATACTACTCAGTCATAGAAAAGAAGAAGAAAGTATGGATGAAAGTGGAGAATACTATGCTAAGTTAAATAAGCCAGTCAGAGAAGCACAAATACCATATTATTTCACTCATGTGTGGAATTTAATGAACAACCTGAACTAATAAGCAAAATAGAGACAGACTGGTAGATATAGAGCAGAATGACAGGGGGTGAGGGATGGTGCCCAAGGAAAAAGGACCCATGGATGTGAACAACAGTGTGGTGATTTCAGCAGAGAGGGGGGCATTAAGGGACTAAATGGTACTGGTAAAAAGATACAATAAAAAATAAATAATAAAAAAGTATTTATTGAAACATTAGTATTTCGATAAGTTAAATTTTATCTTAGAACTGTTAGTACTGTTGAATTAAATATTAATAAAGTAGGTAAACTAATTAATCAACACATTTTATTGGCACCTACTATGTGCTAAAATCATGCTGTCTGTAATTAGGAATAACGAGTAAAGCATAAAAGTTATTAAAATGTAACAGAAGGCATGAATCTTTTCTCAAAGATCTGCAAGTAGATGTCATTGTGTGGGAACGTTTATTTGGCCACAGTTCTTGAAACCATAGGAAAACTGGATGACATCTCAAGAAAATTTTGTACTCTAAGATAATATATTGTCCAATATATACAAAAGTATTTATATGAAGGCAAGTTCTATAATTCATATTATTTAAAGGACAGTGGCAACACATAATGAGTCATACAATGAGAGAGATTTCAGGCAGACTTCTTTCCAGAATATATTTATTTTTTCTTTTGAATGTGTAAAATTTACCAAATTATGATTTAAAATGAACAGTTGATATTTATTATTATATTTATTTTATTTTAGTCAAAGCTTGAGAAGTAAAGCATGGAGAACACAATTTTAGTCTTCAGTAAAAGACAGAACTGAGATAAATGTGGTTTCTTAAGTACTAATCCTTAGAAATGAGACAAAATTTCAAGTAAGAATTAGCACCTCCTTTGCATAGCATTTTGGTAAATCCCACGATGTTTTATCTAGTAAGATTTTAATTGAGAAATCAGATTCTAATTGCTTCATCCAAATCATAGATTGCAACTGAGTACAGAACGTATTTCTGTTACTCATCAACACAGTAGTTACCAGCATTTTCACAAAGACAGATGTTGTTTGTGTCAGCTCAGCTCTTTCAATCAATGGCTTTGGCTCCACAGGCAGTGGGTAAACTGGGGTACATCACAGAACATGCTCTGGCCAATACGTTCAGCTTCTATTAATTATTCAGCTATGAAGATTGAGCTATATTATCCTCCACAACAATTGTCTGATCCAAAAGTTCTGTGATAAGTCTCACCACGTAACTAGGAAGGCTGGTTACCAGGCCATCATGTAATGAACCTTGAAGTGGGTGGGCAGATAATTTTAATAGAACTCACCAATCACCATGTTGCTAAGGACATATATTTCCTCATCCTTTTCCTTCTAATAGTGTCTTGTATTTTTAGAGTACTGTGTTCATTAAAGTGCTAATATGTATCATTCTTGTAATAACCTTAAAATAAACAGTTGAGTTAATACCAATCTCAGTGTTAAGAGGGAAAGTGGTTCTGTGATAATCATAACAACTAGAACAAGGTCACAGATTTCTGTTCAAAAGCAGGTAGAACAGGACTTAAACCTGAATTTTTGTCCTGTGGTTTTTGCACCGTTAAGTGTTTGTGTTCAAATTAAATTGCTGTTTGCACATATGGGTATAAATGGTTTTAAACAATGAGAGAACTTGTAATAATTAATAATAATAATAATAATACATTTAATTCCAGTTTTCATCACATGTCTCTTGGAATTCTGGAGAAACACATCTTCTAAAGAATTTCTTCCCAGTGCTGTGGCTGAGAACTCAACCACACTAAATTCAAACCCTGACTGTCCTGATTACTGTCTCTATTTTGGGGGGCAAGTTGCTTAACACCTCAACACCTTACTTAGTTCTTTATCTGTTAAATTGGGGTAATAATAGTACCAACCTCAAAGGGTTTTTTTTCAAATTAAATAAATTGATGTGCATAAGGCTCTTAAAACAGTGTCTCATTTGTAATTAGAGCCATATAGGAGTTATAAAATAAGTAAATATATATAAACCTTATAGACAATTCAAAAGCTACATGCAGAAATCAAGCTTCTAAGTCCCTTAATATTCTTTCATTATTTCAGTTATTAATAACATTATTGAAATGTCCAATAAATACTGACCTATTGTATTTTGTCAGTGTCTTTTCAGCTTTGAATTTTTCAAAAATTTATTTTTTCAACATATACTCTGATAAACCAACCCTATGTTTTATTATATAAAATTATGAGTAGTATGAGTAATATTTGCATAATTAGGAATTGGCCTTTTATGATTATAGCTTTCCTTAGCTTACAGCAAATAACTTATGAATCAAATTTTCTTTATAAGATTGCAAAATGGAAATACTATAAAGACATAATAAACACAAACTTGAAATGTATGACAACATATTAATATTATGTTCTTATATGAAAGAGAACAATAAACTCTTTGTGGCTTTACAAAATAATAGAATCACAGAGTAGATAAGGACTCTAGGATCTTCCCTTTAACAAACACTAGTGAGGGTCTCTGAAAAGTTCATCTTGACCACCAGAGGCTAATCTTCCCTTAGCCTATGACCCCAAGGTGAAAGACCTGCCCTTGAGATATTTACATTTGGGAAAGGGCTACACACATCAGTAGTCATAAACACCCAATGCAAAAGCAAAAATCATCATAAGAGGAGAACAAGGTGCTCTAAGGCAGTGGTTCTCAACCTGTGGGTCGCGACCCCTTTGGGGGTCAAATGACACTTTCACAGGGGTTGCCTAAGACCATTGGAAAACACATATATAATTACATTTTGTTTTTGTGATTAATCACTATGCTCTAATTATGTTCAATTTGTAACAATGAAAACACATACTGCATATCAGATATTTACATTATGATTCATAACAGTAGCAAAATTACAGTTATGAAGTAGCAACAAAAATAATTTTATGGTTGGGGGTCACCACAACATGAGGAACTGCATTAAAGGGTCATGGCATTAGGAAGGTTAAGAACCACTGCTCTAATGTATCAAGAGGAGAAAAGGTCACATCTTGCCCTAGTGTTCAGATCTGACCACTTAGCTAGTTTTTAACATGGATTGGGATGAAAAGTGTAGTTCCCCGGTAAAGTTGTTAGATGGGAACATTTTAAGCAAAATACCAGATGATAAGCACAAAGATAAGAAACTTGGGAGCCTTCTAGAAGAATTAGCATTAATGATTATCCAGATTATTGGTGCTTATAGGAATGTTTGGGGGCCATATCAGGAAGGTGGTTTGGAGATAGTCCCATAATATAATTTTCAAAGTTATTAAAATTGTCCAAAGGACATGATTCTATAATTTCTTTTGATAATACATTATTGAAGTATGTAAACATTATAAAAATCAAAGAACACAGAACTCTCAACAGAACAATAGTAGGAGTAATTTCTAAGTACTACTTTAGGCTTTTCCTTTGAGGATTAAATTGTACTTTTTTTTAATTGCATTTTTATTTTGCTTCCAAGATACATCTATTTTTTAATTCATTAATTATTCTGATTGTTTTCAGTAAGACTTGGGCTAATAGGTTAGTTGATTTGGAAAAGGCTGCGTGTGGCTTTACTGGAATTAGTACAAGTTTCTATAATCTAGAATTTCTAACCAGAAATTAGTTGCTGGAAAAAACAGCTATAAGGTTTAAAGAGAGTTTCCAGAAAACTCTTCTCTGACTAAAAATGTCAATTGACATGTAGAAAATCCCATGAGAAGATACAAATATTTACATTCACCTGAATGAATTTCTAGTCTTGGACACTAAGGAAACTGTTGCAATAAAGACAAAAGTTTGGATTTCCTGCCTGTGGACTTAATCAACTGTATATGAAATACATGCTAACTATATTCCTTGCTAGAAAGTGGAAGATTGGAAGAATACCTTGGTGTATCACGGACAATGCTCTAACCAACTGAACTGCCTGGTCAGGGCCCTACACTGTTTCTTGACAGCTGGAAGACTAGAGGTTAAGAGCGTGCATTCACAACTTGAAAATATCTTCAAAGATAAGAATGGAGCTTGAGCCCTCCCTGAATAGCCCTGAACCTTTATTCAATTTCATTGTTTTAATGTTAGACTTGTCCACATTTTTATCAGTTGAGTTCTTTAAAGACATTCCAATTAAGGAAAAATTTAGCTCAGCAAGACAAGTTTTGTAGATAGGGAAATTACATTGTCAATGTCATTTGATTAACACCTGAATGTGGATACACTGACTCTTTTCAAGAAGGTCCTAATGGTTCTGAAAAGAAAGCATTTAATTTTAATTTCTGTTTCAACAGGAAGGGAAAAAATCCTCTAGAGCAATCATTAACTCATTGTTGAATAAGTTAGTGGCACTTTAGGTTAGTGGTGTTCATACAGGCAAGCAGAGACTGCTTTATCTCTCATAGTAAATGTCTTTGGGTGAGCTGGAGCTACCTCCAACACCCCTGCTCCCTTGGAAACTACTTTGTCCAGCAGAAGTTTCACGACCAGGGCAGAACAAACTTATCCAGGACACTGTATTTTGTTGTGGGGAGGGGGGAGGAGGTGGCTGTTCCCTCTAGTGGAGAAAGTGCAAGACCTCCATCTCTCATACTTTTTATTGAGGAGGGTACGCATGGGAGATACAAGGTCAAATTTTATAAATCATCAATAACATTTAGGCGCCTAGATTACAGTTGTCAATTACAGATTACAAGTACCAATATAGAGGGCACAGCGACCAGTCTCTGTCAGGGTCTATTAAACAGCTTGATGCCACACTGGCATTAGGTACAAGGTTTCATACATTCCTTGCTAGAGATTGTTTATAGTAAACTAAGAGATAAGAAAAGCAGAGCAAACTTCAAAGCATAATAGGCATTCTTTAAATCCAATTACCATGGAAACTCTCTGAATGGCCTTCAGTCATGTCTTCCCAACAGCCTTCCAATATTCTGTTGAGACTTAACGACAACCCAGTGTGTGTGTCTTTGGGGGGGGGGGGGGGTTGGCAAGTCTGGCTCACCACCGGGGTTACAATTCCCAAAACCACAAGGAGTGGTTCCCCACACTTGGATGAGTTCAAACTACATTAAAAAATCCCACCTGACCAAAGAGAACCCAATTCACCAGAGATATCTGAGCTCCCTTCAAGTTAGACCAGTCTACTTTTTTTCCCTTTGTCTTTTGAGTTTCAATACATATTTTAATTAAGCTAAATACGTGAATCTATTTTTGGGAAACTGTCATTTCAAAGCCTTCATAAGATTCCTGAATTCATCTTTGGAATGTAAGTAGTGAAAACAGAATAGTACTTTATCAAAAGGCTTCACAAATTTCAAAAGTAGTAAAAATGTCATGCTGAAAAAATTGTAACATATCTTTTAAACTTTTTATTTTTATTGTGGGCACTATTACAAATGTCCCTCTTTCCCTCCCATTTGCCTACAGGCATCCTGCCTCTACCCCACCCCTTCCATATGGTCATCACCACACTGTTGTCTGTATCTCTGGGTCATGTATATATATTCTTTGGCTAATCCCTTCCCCTTCTTTCATCCAGTCCCCTCCTCCCCCTGACTTGCTTCTGTATGCACACATACACATGCATTAGATGCCAATAGTCTGTAATAAAGTAAATTTCTGTCTTCAATTAGTCACCACTTATTTTTAAAAAGATATTGAAGTTTATGTTATTTATATCCCAGAAGATACAAAATAGTCAGTATTCGACCTTAAACATCTGGTGGTGTAAAAGGTTATGGGCAGGGGAATCTGTTAGTCTAAGGCCGGCTTTGCACAAAAATAGAGCCCAGCAATTTCCATGTCTCTGTATCTTGTACTATGTGGACATGGGACACTGGAAGTTTTACTTGATCTCCATTAATAGTAACTACTGCAAGAGAATAACACTCATAGGAAGAAGATGCAAATATAAATTGTCCAATATACTTAAGAAGAATATTACTAAAGATAGGCTGCTGACATAGAAAACAGTCTCATTTAAAAGGCTTATGTATAAAAAGTGAATATTTTATATTGTGTTTAGAATTATGGGCTCCTATTTACGTAATGAAATTCTTTGGCCATTTATTTTGTTTCATGTTTCTAACACTATTCAAATGGGGTCTGGATATTCTTTGAAATATTATTTATAGGAGAGAAGTCCCTGAACCTATCCACATGACACCCAGTAGAGACTTAGCTAAATAAATTATTTCCATAAAATAAAATATTTTTCAGTACTGTCCATAGTCACTAATTATATTGACATAGGGAAATGGGCAATAAATTAATGAAAAAGCAAGGCATGGAACACCATATATTATATAATCTTTTTTTTATTATAAATAGGTTTACAATTACTCATATGGAAAATAATACAATAATACTCTGAGAATAAACTCTGCATTTTGCAAACTCACAACAATAAACCTAATTTTCCCCACCCTGTATGTAGTCTGATACTTAAATTATGTTACTTCAAAAGTCAGTTTGAGGTGAGTTGTTTTTATAGTTGTTACTTTAGATGATTTAGTAAGTATACTTCTATTTTCTAATGCAAACCTTAACCCATTGTAACAATGGGTTTTTGCCAACATCCTTAGTCATAAAATCTCTTCTGACATTAACATTTTCTGTGGTTTCCTTAAGTGGACGCCATCACTGAGATTTGTGCTAATGTTGCTGATCTACCCATTACTTTTTAGTTTTTTGTTCTTTTGGTTTTAACAGATTTGCTTTTTAGATTAACTCATTTGTCCAGATTTACAGGAATGAGCTGAGTTTGATGTGAGCAGTCTCCCACACATAAATAAACGGAAACCCACAGAACATAAGCCTGATGGTATCAGTGTCTTTCTGTCAGTTGCTGTAAAAATTCACATATGGTGAACAGGTAACCTCAGCTTTGTGATTTTCCTAGTCATATTAAAAAGCACTCTCATCACAACATTAGAATTTTCCCTATATTACATTTTCAAATCGATTATGAATTAATTTTATTGAAATTGATAAATTTGAGCACTTTTGTTAACTTACGATCTGCTTTATTCTTCACAAGTTTCTTCTTTCTGTTCATCTATGAATTTTCTTTGTATACCTTAGGCTCCATATCCAGTTTTTGCTTTTAATGGCTCACAATAATATAAAAACAGTCATTAAGTTTATTTACAGGGCTTTATTTTCTCATTGCTTTCCAAAAGTATTTACTCAGCACCAGTAGTATGCACTGTACAAAATTAAAATTGATTATTCCTCTTGAAAGAAGAATAATGAATAATGTCTGCTTTGGGAACAAGACTGGAAAACATTTTGCCATTTTTTTTATAACTATCTTTCAGTTATAGTTTAAAAGCCATTGGAAGTTGGAAAAGGATAACTATATACATTTAGAGGCTGACCTAAGGAACTGTGGGTGCTGGGACTTAAACTTAGTCCACAAGGATAGGATGCCTTTCCATAGAGGGGGAAGGCACATTGAATAAACAAAAGGTATTTGACGACAATTGAATAGATACATGAAATGTGAACTATAAGGCCTTTGTACTGTCAAATCACTTAGCTTAAAAATCTTTAGTGCTTCCTTTATGTAGGTAAATGTGTCCCAGTCATGTCCCCAAAGTATTTTTTAATACTAGCAGAGATATAAATGTAGGCCAGCTTCCAGTACTCTGATGTAATCTGTATTTTTTTTAAATTCAGTGGCAAAAAATACTGAAACTAAAACATCCATTCATTCTTTATTATTTCCCCATCTATACCTCTTTCTAAAATGAGAAAGTCACAATTGCATTGTTAATTGCTGTTAAAATGATTCACAGTACAAGTAGCTTATAAAACCTGTGTGAGCTATATAACCACTAAACATAGAAAGTGCATTTTGCAGTTCTACTTTAATGAATCCATTTAATTAATAAACTATCATTTGATGATTTTGAATTAGCTTAAAATCACAGACTTATGTTTTCTTGAGATGATCAAATGATCATCAAATGTCTTTTTAACCATTATTTCTTTTCCTGCCTGTCCAAGAAAATCAAATTTATGTTTCTATATAGAACTATATAAGTTATTACATATATAATTACATATAGATTTATATAATTAAAACATAGATTAAGATATAGGTTTTCTTGCTCTGGCTAGGTAGCTTAGTTGGTTAGAATGTTATACCCATACACCAAGGTTACGGGTTCAATCCCTGGTCAGGACAATGCAGGAATCAACCAATGAATGATGAATGCATAAATTAATGGAACAACAAACCCCCCCCCTCTCTCTCTCTCAAGCTATAAATAAAAAGAAATTTAAAAAACAATATGAACTTTCTTTTTCAAAAATTAAGTAATATCATATAATGAAGCAGCTGAATTTTATTGAGTAACAGGACTTAAAAATTGCTATTATCAACTTCTGAGGACTGTTTTAAATATTGTTTTGTCATTTTATTCTTTTAATAATTATATATTGAGCCTACAGTGTTGTAGGCACTATTCTAAAATCTGGAGATATAATGGTAAGCAAAAAAAGCACAAACCTGCCTTTATGCAACTCTTAGTCTAATGCGAGAGACTACCAAACATAAGTGTAAATATATATTTATACACTAACTATATGTGTACATAATTATATTTTATGCATTGCATCTTATTAACTGTACTCAAATATATGTTATCATCCAACCCCAATACAGGAATCAAAATGCATGTAAAAGACTGATAGAATAGAGAAGACTTCATAATTCTTGGAGCATTTCTATGCAGAAAACATTGTCTGCTGCTCTTCACTGTGACCCAAATAATCTGCAATTCAGAGAGTGTAGAATTGACCATATCCTATGTTGTCTGCATTTTTTGGCTAGGAGAGATTTACATTCCTCTTCATGCTTTCCAGAGGAAGAATTTAATCACAGCAACTTTTAAGTCCTGAGGCATGTCTTCATTGGGCCATTGACCAAGAACAAACAAATGAACAAAGAAACAAACAATAAAACACAGAGCATGTAAATCAAAACCTCTCTCTAAATACTTTTTTTGAATACTAGCAGAATCAGCTACAACCTACTTAAATGACTGAGTTCACAAATTTGAAATGATAATTTACTCCTTAGTAATCACACACACACACATTATAGCTTTTAATATCTGGACAGGTATGAATAATCATGCATAAATATTGTCATTGTTATTTTTACTGCACTGCAGTTGAACAAAAACATTCTAAAATATTGTCAGAACACAAGAATACATATTTTTTGTTGCTTTGCTTATGGAAATAATGAATTACATAGATAATTGTATGTTTGCAAAGTATAGTTGGTGCATAATTAACTAGATTTATACTATAGCAAACAAAATGATCCCTAAGTCAATATGAATTGAGTAACACCCATATATAAAATATATATTAATGCTAAGAAATATATTTTATATATTTCACAATAAGCTTATCCTATTTGATGGTGAACCATACTGGGTATAGAATTATTTTGAATGGATGAAATTTCTAAGTTGTTAGAAGTTTACTTAAAACACCAATGATAAGACAAACAAAATCAAGAGGTATAAAAATTTTTGAGGCCACATAAAGATACTAGAAGTTGTTCATGATTAACTGTGTGTTTCTTAATATCATATGATTATCAGGATAATACACATCCCATTAGGTTTGGGTAGTAATTGTACTTGACAGTTGATCCTGTGGAATAATGGAGAAAGGGAGGGAGATTGGAAGGGAGAGAGGGAGGGAGGAAAGAAGGATGGAGGGAAGGAGGGAAGGAGGGAGGAAGAAAGGAAAGAAGGAAGGAAGGAAAGTGATACCAAAATAAATCTGAACAAAGTCTACAGGATGCCTTCTCCTCCTTCCCCCAAGCACCAACCCAGTTCATGAGCATGTAAAGTGCCAGACTGTCCAGAAATACGATGACCAGCCCCAAAATAAGATAAATAAGTGGTGTATATGTGGGTTTAAAATTTAAGATCAAAACACAATGGCAAATCTAAAAGCGCAGCTGTTCTCTAAAAGTGTAGCTCAATGTTGTATGTATTGGGTTGGCCAAAAAGTTCATATGTTTTTTCCATAACATAGCTCTAGTACTGCTTAATTGTTTTTACCTTCATTAGAAACAATTTTGCTAGATTGTATTGTGACAACTGTCATATCAGAATGCATTTAAAAAAGTATCAAAGGTGGTAAATTTTTGTGTAGCCATTTAATATTGAAGATGGAAGAAAATAAGCAACATTTTCAGCATATTATGCTTTATTATTTCAAGAAAGATAAAATGCAAATGAAATACAAAATTAAAAAAAAGGTTTGTGCAGTGTATGGAGAAGGTGGTGTGACTGATCAAACTTGTCAAAAGTGGTGTATGAAGTTTTATGCTGGAAATTTCTCTCTGGGCAATGCTCCATGGTTTGGTAGACCAGTTGAAATTGATAGCAACCAAATTGAGACATTAATTGAAAACAATCAACATTATACCATATAGGAGATAGCCAACATACTCAAAATATCCCAGTCAATAAAGTTATTGGTGAAAATGAAAAATATGTTGTTTATTTTATGAAAAAAAATCATACAGACTTTTTGGTCAATCCAATATTTCAGGTTCACCTGCCTCAGAGATAACTAATTCTTTATACATTCTAATATATTTTAAAGGGGAA
Source organism: Furipterus horrens (assembly GCF_987537825.1). Classification (NCBI taxonomy): domain Eukaryota; kingdom Metazoa; phylum Chordata; class Mammalia; order Chiroptera; family Furipteridae; genus Furipterus; species Furipterus horrens. Next base: position 54,262,943 of record NW_028327175.1, on the reverse strand, counting down.
CAACAAAAATGCTTATAGTTATAGCAGAATGTCATTTGGCTGCAAATAAGAGAGACTCCACTAAAACTAGATAAACAATAAAGAAGTATTTTTCCTTAGAACTAGAGTCCAGAGTTGGGTCATAGTATGATTCAATGGCTCAACAATATTATCAATAATCTAATGGCTTCCTGTTTCTCCACTCTGCCTTTGGGTGGGATTTACTTCTTTCTAAATGAGGTTGCCATCATATCTGAAAGATGTCTGCCAACTTCTCCTGGGGCCACAGACTTTCTTGTCCATATCTAAAGGAGAAAAAGAGAGGGTTATTACCAGACACCTTCTCAGAAAAATAAGAAGTCCTCCTTTCCAAAAGCCTCTCTTCACCCAAGCACAAACATGTTCTTACAAATTATTGTCCCCAAATGGATCATGTACCTATCTAAACCAATACATGTGGTCAGGAAAGGGGAACAGATTTACTTAGTTCACAGAATTCCTCTTGAATTCGAAAGAGGAGTCATTGTTCCCCTCAGGGTTGATGTGGATACTTCAATAAACCTGAAGATAAACAGCATTGAGAACTGGAGAAGCAATCACTGAAAACATTGCAAAGTGTTTCTTATAAGCCTGCTAATTAATTCTTGCAGTTCTAACAATGAGAACCATGGTTCTTTCCCTCTGCAACAAACATAACAGTCACCTGCTGAGCTTTTTAAAAACAGAAACCTGGTCTACACCCAAAATTAAAATTCAGTGTGTCTGGGGCATTTTAACAAATACCCAGGGTTATTCCCTTATGGGTAATGGAAGACCCACACTTAGCTAACTACTGTATATTTGCTATATATTTTTAATCCCTGTTTTTCTATCACCAAAATGTTCACACATTCTTCTGCATTGTGACAAGGCAGAGCAATACAGAATCCTTTTTTAGTTTATTTTGTTCTGCTTGCTGAATGTATTTTTAACTTCCAGGATTAGGGGAACTTGCCTATCACACACACACACACACGCACACACACACACACACACACACACACACACACATATTTGATTTGCTGATTTCAAGAATTCTAAGAAGCATATATAAAGAGTAAAGAACCATTTGCATAGTTTGGCATTACCTTCTGTGATACATATTTCAATTCACTCTTACCAAATAGGCCACTAATGTCCATTATGAGGCTTATATGTACTTCTGGAGCTCTAGCTTCCACCTGTTAATAGTTCATGATGGTTTGTTTGGTAATACAGTTAGCCTACAAAGCCATCTTTGTGAGAGATAACTGAGACAGTGAATTAATATCAAAACTAACCTTTGTATGCTTGCTTGTCCATGTGTTTATGCACGTATTACAACAGTATGAATATTGGTTACTGACATCTGCATGTTATGGGGAACCACAACTATGGAGAAGTTTCAGAGAAATAGCATTATCTGCAGACTTACGTACCTGCTGACTATAATAGGGTGGTACCTCGAGACTCGTTGGCAACTCATTCCAGAACCGAGTACTGATGGATGAAGCATGTTCTGTTGTGTGGCGGGGCTGTGACTCGTACAAGTTCTAGCAAGTTTAAAGAGTCCCAAGCAAGCACTGAGTACTGAAAAATAATTTTTCTTCATCAAAATGTGATGAGTACAGGGTTTGATGAGTTCTGAAGCTGATGAATCCCAGCGTATGCTTGTATTATCAGTTACAAAGAAGGTTTCGGGTATTGCAGGCTCACGTGTACATTACAGCAGTGCTTGCACCTGAAGCTTTGGTTTTCAGACGCTTCTAATGGCTAGTACGCCTATGAACCTGGGATTGGGTTTGCTTCAGTGTTTGTTAGTTCTTCCCTAAAATTTCTTGCTTAACAGTGTATAACCGATAAATGAAATACTAGACTGAATCTTTCTTCCTTAGGCATCACTTACTTAGAATATTTTGTTCGACCACATAGGCAGGATCTCAACTGCCTATGTCTGTCCCTAGGTTATAGGGGACTGAGGGAAGTTTCAAGAGAAAACTATATTTAAAGTGTTTTCTCTCCCAGCCCCTACATCCAGTTTTTGTTTTTGTTTTGTTTCCCTTCTGCTTAAGTTCAACTAACATTATCAGAGCTCTAGCCCTACCTGGTCCCATAACCATTTCTCCCTTTTTCACTTTCTCTCTTAGTGGATATGGAACCAGCACTTTGTGGTGCAATAAGACATAATGAAAAAAGTTTGGCTTTAAAGTCAACTGACACGAGCTCAAATGCAATTGACCTTAGACAAATTGCTCAGTCACTCTGAACAACATTATCTTCATCTATCAAGTAACAGTCATTTTCATCTCATTAGTTGCTTTATAAATTGAGTTCACACACATAAACTGACTAGTTGTTTTTTTTTTTCTTTCCATTTTTGAATCTCCAAGCATTTACTAACAATGAGCCACCTAAATCAGCACTTCTACAAACCCCTATAATATTTCCCTAAATGGGAATTCCTGGAAACTACCAACAATTTTTCTCTTTGAACATGTTATGATATATTTTGAACATGATAAAGAAGCTTACAGCTTTTAAAATATTTATGTTATCTACACTGTGCATGCCAACTGTGTTTGCTCTCTCCATTTCTTTATGTGCCAAGGAGACAAGCCAAATAGTGTGAGAGGAAAATACCATCAGGACACAGAGTAACCTTGTCTAATGTGTACTCTGTGCAGATGAAACCTTAATGGAAAAGAGTGGAGACTGCTCACTGGTTGCACAGTGATACCTTGATTAACAAATCACCTGGGAACAAAGCTCCTTTATAAGCAATTCAGCTGAGTAAATTTTTATTTTAAAACTTCATGAATCAAATGACATAGTGCTGGCTGTGTCTTATATTTTCACAGCAATATTCTGAGTAAGCTATACTTGTGCACAGGGTAGAAAAACCTCCTGCAAAGTGTGTATTAGTATAAAGGTGATGAGGTGATTCTAGGAAAAACTGTGAAATGGCTTTAGATAAACTTCCTTTTTTTCATTATTTTACTTATAATGCTCCATTCTCCACATATACACCCAGCCATAGATTGTTACCCTCAGAGTCTTGCGGCTCTCAAAAATCCCTCCATTTAAAAACAGGAATAAAAGTGATTTACATTTTGAGTTAAAAGTTCATGTTACCTTATATTGATATCACTTAGTAATGTCTCAATACTGGCTACACGGTAGTGGGACTGAAAAAGATTCTGACTTAATTGATTTGAGGTAAGGCCCAGAGTTTGGCATTCTAATATAGATTTAGGGTTGAGAACCACACCTTTAACATTAAGCTGTATTGATTTCATAATACACCTGCTTACCTAAGTCTGGGCTACGGAACACTTAGTTCAAAGCCACTTGGAGTACCTTTAAAATGTAGGTTTCTGTGGCCTTGCTGAAGAATCACCACTACTGAACCCTGAAATATGTGGTACACAAGTGAGTGTGTTTGTATGTGTGATGTGTGTGTATGTGTGATGGGGGCTGAGGTGAGAACAAGAATATTCATGCTTAGCCAACATCCAAAATGATTCTGAGTCACTTTAAGGCTGAAAAACTCCTATTTTATTTATAAGTTCTAGCTCATAAAACAATATTTTGACTATCAACAGTGCCTTCTAATTCCTCTTTGCTGGTTCAATATTCCCACAGAGTGGTTTATAGAGAGGGATTTATAGGTTTGAGATCTGTCTGGAAAAAGTCCAGCCATTGTTAACGTAATGAGAATGGTTTGTGTGCCAGAGATATAAGCTGGCAGCCAAGAAGAGTAGACTGGAATGTGAATGTGTGAACAATGATTACTTTACTGTATTGGTCAGTGGGATCGGTAGATGCCCATTGAATGAGCATGTGTGCTGTGTGGACATAACATTCAAAATGACTGAGTGAGTAGAGCAATAAATTTGCATCACATTTTGCAATAAGCTTGAACGTTCCTCTGCAGAAACTATTCAGGTGATTCAGAACAGTTGGGGTACTGGCAGTTTCATCATGACAATGTGTCCACTCATGCATCATGTCTTATACAGATGTTTTTGAGGAAACACCAAATCACCCAGGTGACTCAGCCTCACTACAGCCTAGTTTTGGTGCCCTAAACTTCCAGCTTTTCCCAAAATTAAAATCTCATTTGAAAGAAAAAGAATTTCAAACCATTGATAAGATTCAGAAAAATATGATGGGGCAGCCGATGGTAATTCTAACAAAGGATTTTGCAGTGTTGTGGACAGTGGACAATAGAGGAGACACTGGGAGAACTGGGAGGTCCCAACATGCCTACTTTGAAGGAGACTGAGGCATCATTGTCTTATGTACAATGTTTCTTGTCTCTTGTATCTTCTTCAATAAATATATATTTTTCATAGTACATGGATGGATACTTTATGGACAGACCTTGCTGTATATAACATTTTAAACAATATTATGTATAATAATTATAGTAATTACACACAAGCAAAATAAGGTCAATTTTATTTGCAAAAGTAAATAAAAAATGAAATTTAGATATTTGAATGTTTTTTTCTAATACATATTTTTAAATATGAATATATAAATGTTAATTTCATATAAATATTCATTAGTCTGTCATTATATAATTATCTAACGACAGATTTCTAATGTATACACACAATTACAAGTCAAGAGCTTATAGTCATTTTTTAGAAATATGAAATATCAATCTCTTTATCTCTTTCTCTCTCTCCTCCCCCCAACTCCCACTATAGCATCAGAGGAAGAAGAACCAACTTCAGCAGGTAAAGTTCCTATTCCATAAAGATTATTCCTACTCAATTTAATTACCTTAATAATGGAGACAGAACCCTTTGAAGTGTTTATCTTAAGGTTTCAACCAAAAAACTGGCACTGTTTGTTTTTTCTTTTTTAATTTGGGTCCTTTTTTTTTTAAGTTATTTTTTAAATTATTTATTTGTTTGTTTGTTTATCTATTTATTTATTTTTAGAGAGAGAGGAAAGGAGAAAGAGAGAGAGAGAAACATCACTGTGTGGTTGCCTCTCATGCGCCCCCAACTGGGGACTTGATGTGCAACCTAGTCCTGTGCCCTCACTGGGAATTGAACCAGCGACACTTGGCTCACAGGCTGACGCTCAATCCACTGAGCCACAGCATCCAGGGCTGGCACTGTTTTATTATTTGTTTATTTTTACTTGACTCATTATCCCAGACTAAATAATTTTGGAGTTTTAAATAGAAATAGGAAATAACAGAGGAAAACATAATGCAACATAACACATTAACATTAAAGAATGAAAAAAATTAAAACATTCAAAAATTATAAAATGAGAAGAAGAAACTAAAATGATGAAATGCAGGGAAAAAATAAAATGGGGACAATAAAGTAAAATGTTAATGTATAAATTGTAAATTAAAATGATTATTTTAAAAATAAATATGTACAAGATTTATCTGAAGGTGTAGGTCTCTAGTGGATGCTACTACTGAGTGAATGATTTATTACATGTTTGCAATGTCTAAGTATTATGGGCCTAGCAAGCTTCTGTATAGGATACTATACAATATCCTATATGGATATTGTATAACAAATCTAGGTTGCTTTTATCCCACAGGTACACAGAATTAGTAGATTAATTATAATTCAATAAGCATGACTAATTGTTTAGAATTATTTTTAAAGAAAATAATAGGTTTTATCTTGAATATGAAAAAAATTGAGAAGACAGAAAACATAACTGAGAGAATTAATGAAATATTAGTTGTTTTACTTGTGTTATAATGCTACAAAATAATAGGACTCCTTCTCTTTACAATAGAGCATAATTTGATTTGCCTTATATTTAGAATTATTATGACTGCCATCATTAAAACAAAGAAGTCCACTGGGTGCACTGGTCCTGGAGTTTCCCAGTGGTGCAGGCCAAGTTCAACCCCTGCCCTGGGCACACTGACTGACCTCTAAAACAATCTGAGATGGCTGCTACTTGTGCTGGATTTGGAGATTCCCAGGAGAAGCTAAGAAGTGAATCTAAGATGGCTACTAGTAGTGCTGGGCCTTGAGCTCACTGAAGCTGGCTATTGCTTGTTTGATAGGATTTAGAAAGTTGGGAAGCATAAACCAAAACCAGCCATTCATGTGGAAAAGCAGCAGAGGTGGGCCTGTAGTTTGGGTGGGGTAGAGTCTCTGGGGATCTCTAAGGCAAATCAAACAGAGTTAGGCAGGTTGACAGAGTCATAGATATGACACTAGCTTGCTGACTCTGTCGGGGAGGGTTTAGAAAAGAGACAATGGCCTCTGGTCACCTTGATGCCAAACAGCTACAGACCATGTCAGAGCACCACCACCCTGCTCCTGCACATCCAATCCTCCACAGGGGAAAGATTGGTGGTCAGTGGTTGCAACCAGTCCCTACAGAGGATTGGCCTGGGTAAATTCCTCCTATTGATCTGCCAACAGTAACCAAGGCTCAACTACAAGAGGAGGGTACTCAGCTCACACAAAAGGCACACCCAACTTGGATGATAAGGGGAGCTGTGCCACTAGACCCTACAGGACACCTACTACATCAGGCCCTACTGCTAAGACATGGAGTCAAAGAAGCTCTACCCAATACACAAAAACAAAAACAGGGAGACTACCAAATGAAGGAGGCAAAGAAATGTGGCTCAAATGAAACAATAGAATAAAACCCCAGAAAAAAACAAAACAAAACAAACAAAAAAAAAAAAACTAAATGAAACAGAGATAGCCAGCCTATCAGATGCAGAGTTCAAAAAAGTGGTGATCAGAATGCTCAGAGAAATGATTGAATATGGCCACAAAGTAAAGGAAAAAGTGAAGGTTATACAAAGTGAAATAAAGAAAAATATACAGAGAACCAACAATGATGGGAAGGAAGCCAAGATTCAAATCAATTATTTGGAACAAAAGGAAGAAAAAAACATTCACCCTGAACAGAAAGACGAAACAGGAATTGAAAAAAAAAAAAAAAAAAAGAGAGAGAGAGAGAGGATTAGACACCTCTGGGACAACTTTAAACATAACAACATCTGAATCATAGGGGACCAGAAAGAGAAGAGGAAGAGCAAGAAACTGAACACTTATTTGAAAAAACTTCCCTAATTTGGTGAAAGAAATAGACATACAAGTCCAGGAAGCACAGTGTCCCAAACAAGTCACATCATAATTAAAATGCCAAAGGTTAAAAATGAAAACAAAATCTTAAAAGCAGCAAGAGAAAGAAGAGTTACTTACAAAGAAATTTCTATAAGACTATCAGCTAATTTCTCAAAGAAAGTTTTCAAGCAAGAAGGGGCTAACAAGAGGTATTCAAAGTGATGAAAAGCAAGGACCTACAACCAAGATTACTTTATCCAGCAAAGCTATCAGTTAGAAAGGAAGGGAAGATAAAGTGTTTCCCAGACAAGGTAAAGCTAAAGTTCATCATCACCAAACCTTTATTATATGAAATGTTAAGGGGACTTGAGAAAAAGAATATCAAAACTATGAACATTAAGATGACAACAAATTCACAACTATCAACAACTGAATCTAAAAATCAGAAACAAACTAAGCAAACAACCAGAACGAGTAACTGCATCAGCTGGGAGAGGGAAAGGGGAGAAAGCGGGGAATGGTGCAGGGATTAAGAAGCATAATTGGTTGGTACAAAATAGACAGGGGTATGTTAAAAATAGTATAGGAAAGGGTAAAGCCAGAGAACTTATATGAACTAACATGGGGAATTGCTGGAGGAAAGGTGGAGGGGGGCAAAGGGAAAATAATTGGAACAACTGTAATAGCATAACGAAAAAAAATATATATACTTAATAAAAACAAAAACAAAAAAGTGACCCTTCTCTCTCTTCTCATATGATTCTCTTTAGTCCATTTTTATATTTCATTGGGTCTTGAACTATTTTTCAAACAAGCCTTTTTCTTCTCATTTGAACTTCTAAATTGTCATGCAAAAATCAAGTGCATTTTTTGTGTCAATTTCTAGAGAAGTTGCATAATATGTCACATCTGCATTTCTCCTCATGGAGCTATAACCCCTTGCTGAATGTGGAGCATCTTTTTCAGCTCTGAATGTTCAGATGAGATGCATTAGCCTAAAGGAACATGCCCTTTAGTGACTGAGTTGCTAGGGCAGTTTCACCTAAAACCTGTTTCTTTAACTAAAAAAAGCTTCTTTCATCTTAGTTAAATCTTAGACAACTTATTTCATTGAGTGTAAAAACACATCTATGAACTAAACAAACAAGAAATTCCTCCAAACTAGGTTATATCCCAAGATCTAATTACAAACTAATGAGATTCATATTTTTAAAGCTGCCATAACAGATACTGTGCCTCCAAATGAATCACCTTTAGAGGTGATAAATGTAATCCAATTATGTTGTTATTGCTCAAATAATATTTCAAAACTCCCTTTTGAAATTTTCTTCAGAATTTATGAGATTACAACATCAGTTATTTTTTATAGTTACAGAACTGTGCTACTGAATTCATCAGACTTAGTATAATAAATATGTACTCAAAAACAAAGATTTGCAAATATTGAGAATGTGTTTGTATATTTGTATCTGTGGGTATGAAATGCAGATCAGTTTCCAACTTTTGAAAGGTATCTCATTAAGATTAAATTTCATAAAATAACATTCTTTAATAAAATTAACTCAATGGCTGATTATCTCATGTTGCACAAATCCAAAGATCATTTATCATTATTTAAATTTTATAATAGTGAGAGGTTTCATAAACAGATTATAGCAATACTTTTGCCTGTGCCATTTGAAAAATTAGGACATTTACATTAGAAAAATTTACAAATGAATACACTACATGGAATTTAATTTATTCACTATAAGGTATATTAAATCAAGCTTATTAATATATACATTTCCTCATTTCATTTAATTTATTTTATCTTATTAGTTATTTAAATTCTCTAGAAATATTTGATAAAATATTTGATAAAATCACTATGGGAATTAAAACAATGGCAAGAAAAATTGGAAGATTTGATTTTGGGTGGTGAACACACACTACAATATACAGATGATGTGTCATCAAATCATACTCTTGAAATCTATATAATTTTATTAGCCAATGTTCCCCCAATACAATTTTGAAACAATAATAAAAAAAGGGGTAAAATGAAAAATGTTGAATAAGATAAAAGTCAGAAAATGACACAGTGGAGTGCTTGTAGCTACACAGAAATCAGTGGCAATAGTCAAAATCACAAATTAACTGTTTTTGTTAATATTATCTAAAAACAAAGTTTAATTTTTCTTTCTTTAAATAATTAATTAGTTACTTTAATTGTTTCTTAATATCAAAGAAAGGGGCTGCATTTGGGTTTATATAAAAATAGCTATTAGTACTGGATTAACTCATAAGAAAATTTATGATTAAAAAAATGAAATTTCCAGATGAATGTAAATGATAAAATCTTTTTAAGAATCAGTTAAAATAGAAAACTTCAAAAGCTATAGTGTACTTCATATGTTTATAAAGTTAAAATTTCATAATTTATTAAATATAAAATTGTGTTTATTGCACATTAGCATCAGAGCCCAGTTGGTTATGATGATAGAGGTGAACATCTGGATACAATAGTTTATAATAGAGTAATTTCAACCTCTGTGGTGCCCATCAATGATGAAGAAAATGATAATTTGGCACACCAGTGCTCCAACATTCTCACATGTTCCTTCCAAATCTTTTAACATGTTTAATCTTTTAAATGCTTGGTTTGGCCATTGATAAAGTACACCTAAGAACACTAGTAGTCTGCACACATATAATGTAACATTGACTAACAGTAGTAAAAATTTTAAGCTATAGTTTTATATATAAATAAATATTTATAGCTGTAAGTGTATATATATATATAGTTTTCTATATAAGGTTCTGTATACACATATAGTTTAAAACAAATGTGTTATAAATGAGTACAGCTAAACACAGGACACAGTGAATAGATATTCTTCTCTACCTTTTGAGATATTCAATTTTAGTTTTATAAAAATATTACTTCTCTTTATAGTAAATTTTGTAATTTTCTCAACTTTGCTACAGAATTCTTTTAGATCTCTTTCCTTTTTTCTTGTGGAGTTTAATTCTTCATGACCAACTGTGTTCAATTATTCTACAGCTCATGCATTTTGAAAAAGAATGATATCTTACCATATTACCCGCTAATGAACAAGAGTTGCTTTTGCATTCTAATCTTAGTGCTTTATTTCCTTTGGGGTCTGAAATAGAGCTTCACATCCTTGTTTTTTTTACATTTGTTATAAATTTTCTCCATTTTTATATGAAAATGCATATTTCCCCTCTAGTGCCTGCAGCAACTTTACTAATTATTTTAAACAAGCTTAAGTATTAAAACCAAATCTATAAACCCTGAAAAGTGTTTTTGCTATGATCTCTGAAAAACAGAAATAAGTCATTATTTGCAGATTCTCAGTAGAACGGGGAAAAAATCTTTGCTTCTGAAGATTCAACTTTGGTCACTTTGATAAAAAGACAGTGAAAAGATGAAGTAATGTCTACATTTTTTTTTTGAAACAAACTTCCTTATTGATGGTATGTGATAGTGATTTTGAACCATGAGAAAAAGTAGTTATTTAAATTTATCTTATATGTAGATAGTATTTTTCCATATTTTTACTGAGATAAACTTCACTGTAGTACACAATTTTAATACCAGTAGGGAATTTTGAAGATTGTATGCCTCATATCTTTCTCTTTAAACAAGTTTAAATATTAAACTAATAAAAGAGTGGAAAATAGGGTTTTTATACCTTTACTTATATATCTATAAATATAGATACAGTTATATAATCCACCATCTTTTCCCAAAAGTGTAAAACTGTACTTGAAATAAATAGTTAAAAATCTTAAGATTTTATTGTCAAGAAATATGTAAAATAACTAAAATCCCTCAAAGCTTGAAGCTATTGTTTCTTCGGTAATGTATGCTAATATCTAACAATGCATACATTCAAAAATAGTCATGTATTGTGACATGACTGTAACAGGAAAGCCAATTTAATGTTGCTTAAATAATAAAAGATTTTACTGGCTCACAGAATTTAGAATGAGGAGCTCAATGATGTCACTTAAAATCTGGTTTTTGTTTTCCTTTCCCCTATTTTTCTGCTTTGTCTTTTGTGGTGTAAAATTTATCTTCATCTTCACACACGTGTCCCATGTGGTAGTGACATATCTGCCAACAGCTGCTGTAGCTGTGTGCATCTTTATTCATGTCCGGAGAGGACAAAGAAATGACATTTTGTTCCCCTGCCTTCAAAGCAAGTGTCCTGAGAGCCATCCTAATTGGACAGGCTTAGATCCCTTCTGCTGCCCTGGAACAACCAGCCAGTCAAGAGCATGAGGTTGATTTTAGCTTTCTCCCCAGATCAGAAGCCATATGGCTGAAGGGCAGGGTGCTCCTTAGGAAGGGAAAGGGTGAAATGCATAGGAGGTGGATGATTAGTTAAGCCAACAGCGAGTAACCCTTATAACACCTCTTTGTCACTGTTAAGCATCTTAGCTTTTCTCCTACAGCTTGATACATTTTTTCATATTATTTTATAAAAGTTTTTTCCTTTTTATGGAGTTTATTATGGTGACACTGGTTAACAAAATTCTACAGGTTTTAGGTGCACAATTCTTTAACACATCACCTGTACACTGTACTGTGTGTTCACCACCCCAAGTGAAGTCTCTGTCCATCACCGTTTATCCCCCACACCTTCCTCCAGCTCCCCCTACACTTTCTCTCCCCAGCAATCACCGCACTGTTGTCCGTGTCCATAAGTTTTTTGTTCTTTTTCTTTTTTCTCTTTTTTGCTCAATCCCTCCCCCTCCCCACCCAGATCTCCTCCCCAACAGCTGTCAGCCTACTCTCTATCTATTTGGCTTGTTAGTTTATTTTGTTCATTAGATTGCACATATGACTGAAATCACATGGTACTTGTCTTTCTCTAACTGGCTTATTTTAAGAGACCTTGAAAATCTGTGAAGAAAATAAATTTGGTTCACATTTTAGTAACAGTAAAGTCTAGAATTATATTTTTAGTGTTATACTTTGTGATTCTTAAACTCTAAGCTTCACCATATTCCTTTTTTTCATGTGCATAAGATTTTTCATGTTTGCCAAAACTGTGTACATACATCATCTATATTGAGCCGATATGTCCCTTTTGTGTTAATTATCTTTTTCTACAGAGAATACCATATTTACTCAGCTCTATTAGGTGCTTCTGAATATAATCCTCCTTTCCATATTCAAAATAGTGATACTCATGTTAAATTTATTGTCCAGAAAAATTCCTAAGAGTATTAAATAACATCATTGGTTAAGTTACTTCAGGCTGCTATTATCTTTTAGATATAACATAATTTTTATCATTAACCTGTGAAAAATCACAATAATTTTATGTTTAAGATATTAGAAAATGGCCATTTAAATTTAGTCAATTTTTAAGCTTGGAAAAAAATGAATTATTTAATCTGTGCATATATGTTGCTAAAGCACTAAAAATCCAACTTTATAAAACTCACCCCTATCACAATGTTGAAAAGTAATTCCATAGGTATAAATCAAATTTTGATTTAATGTTTGTAGAAATTTTATATTATTTCAATTAATAATAATTTTCATACTGTTTATCTAAATAATGCTGAGATAAGAACCAAAAATGAAACCTAAGTTAATGATAAGCTCAAGTACTGAAAAAGCATCAAAGTCTAAAAAAATAGCAACAAAGGTATATAAATGGAAAATGAGAATATATCAGTCAGGGTTCTTCAGAGAAGCAGAACCAAATGGGTGCATGTACATGTATAAATATATAGAACAAAGAAATTTATATTAAGGAATTGGCTCACACAATTATCAAGCTGGCAAGTCCAATATCTGTAGGGCAAGGCAACCAGTTGGAAACTAAATATCTATGTTATTATTATTTTAATTATACTTTATTAATTAAGCTATTACAGTTTTCCCAATTTTTCTCCCTTTGCCCCCTCCACCAGTCATCCCCTACTCCCTCAGGCAATCCTCAAATCGTTGTTCATGTCTATGGGTCATGCATATAAGTTCTTTGGCTACTCCATTTCCTATGCTGTACTTTACATCCCCATGGCTATTCTGTAACTACCTACTTGTACTTCTTAACACCCTCACCTCTTAAGCCATTCACCTACAGCCCCTTCTCATCTAACAATCATCAAAATGTTCTCCATATCCATGATTTTGTCCCTGTTCTTCTGATATTCTTAGTTTGATTTTTTGGATTCAGTTGGTGATAAATATGTATTTATTGCCATTTTATTGTTCATAGTTTTGATCTTTTTCTCAAATAACTCCCTTTAATATTCCATATAATAATGATTTGGTGATGATGAAGTTTTTTAGTTTTTTTTCTTGTCTGGGAAGTTGTTTATCTGCCCTTTGATTCTAAATGATGGCTTTGCTGGGTAGAGCAATCTTGGCTGTGGGTCCCTGCTTTTCAAGACTAAATATTCCTTGGCAACCCTTTTTAGCCTACAAAATTTCTTTTGAGAAATCAGTTGACAGGCTTATGGGAATGCCCCTGTAGATAACTAACTGCTTTTCTCTTGCTGCTTTTAAAAGTCTCTCCTTATCTTTAACCTTTGGAATTTCAATTATGATGTGTCTTGGAATGTGCCTCTTTGCATCTATCTTGTCTGAGACTCTCTCTACTTCCTGGAATTGTATGTCTATTTCCTTCACCAAATTAGGAAAGTTTTCTTTCATTATTTTTTCTAATAAGTGTTCAATTTCTTGCTCTTACTCTTCTCTCTCTGGCACCCTTATGAATCAGATATTGGTATGTTTAAAGTTGTCCCAGAAGCTGCTTACACTCCTCTCTCTCTTTTTTTTTTTATTCCTTTTTTTTCTTGTTCTGATTGGTTGATTTTTGCTTTCTTATGTTCCAAATGACTTATTTGATTTTTATTTTGTCCACTCTACTATTGTTTCCCTGTAATTGTTCTTTATTTCAATTAGTGTATCATTTATTTTTCACTGGTTCTTTTTTTATGTTGTTGAGGTCCTCACTAAGTTCCTTGAGCTTCCTTAACTCAGTGTTTTGAACTTTGCCTCAGATAGATTGCTTATCTCCATTTTGTTATTATTTTATTTTATTTTTTTTTAAATTTTGATCTGTTCTTTCATATGGGCCTGGTTTCTTTGTCTCCTCATTTTGGCAGCCTCACTGTGTTTGTTTCTATGTATTATGTAGAGAGGCTATGACTTTCTGTCTTGGAGGTATGACCTTATATAGTAGGTATATCCTATAGGGCCCAGTGGCACAACCTTCCCTATGACTCAATCTGGGTATTTCAAGGTGTGCCCTTTTTGTGGGCTGAATACACTTTCCTTTTATACATGAGGCTTGGTTGCTGTTGGCAGGTCAATGGAAGATATTTACACAAGTCAGTCAGCTATAAAGACTGGCTGTGTCCCTTGACCTCCACCCTCCACCCTCTGTGGATGATCAGCTGTGCAGGAGCAGGTGGTGGTGCTCCAATGTGGTTTGTAGCTGTCTACTAGATACTCAGGCTCTGGGGTTTTCCAGGTTGCAGGCCAATGTTGTGCTCAGGGTCACCCTGCATGAGCTATAAAGCAGTCTGAAATGCCTGGTACTTGTGCTGGGCTTACAGGTTCCTAGGCAAAGCTGAGTTGTGAATCTATGTTGACTGCTGCTAGTGCCAGGCCTGGTGCCACTAAACAAGTAGTATGGGGGCTAGTGGCTCACTGAGGCCATCTGTTGCTTATTTGAAAACATTTAGGAAGTTGTGAAGCATGAGCCAAGACCAGTCATTCATATGGAAAAGTTACTGTTAACAGCTTGTGTGGGCCCATAAGTTGAGTGAGATGAAATCTCAGGGGATCTCCAGAGCAGGGCAAACAATGTTAGAGAAGTTGATTGAGTCTCAGATATGGCACCTGCCTGCAAGCTCTGTGGTTCTGTTTGGGGAGTGTGCATAAGAGGGATGCCTTTCTGTTTGGGAGAAAGCTGTCCCCTAGCTCTCACCTTGATGGTAGACACTTCGGTTCCTCCCTGTATGCCATTGATACTTTTTAAGCAGCTACTCCAGTGCTGAAGCTCAGAGAGAGTGGGTCTAAGTAAATTTGTGTGGGGGTTCTTTAAAAGAAACTGCTTGGGACTCCAGATGTTTCTTCCTACCAACTCAATCCTCGCTGGTATTTGCAGCCAGAGGTTATGGAGACTTATCTTCCTGGTACTAGGCTGTGGGCTTGGGGACCTGGTGTGGGGCTGGGACTCCTTGCTTCCAAGATATTCCTTTCAAATTTTTATCCACCACATGTGGGAGTGAGACCAGTCCATTCCAAGTCTCCACCCCTCCAACCAGTCTGGATAAATGTAGATTATTTAATTCTATATGTGCCAGACTTACATTCAACTCAATTTCTGATGGTTCTGAGCAATGGTTATTCTATATTTTAGTTGTAATTTTGATGTGGTTATGCGAGGAAGTGTGCCGTGTGAACTTATGTTGCCATCTCTGATTATTTTTTCTTCTTATTCTGTCTATGTTATAGTCTTGAGGCAAAGTTCTTTCTCCGTAGGGAAACCTCAGATTTTGCTCTTAAGTCCTTAAACTGATTAGATGAAGCCTACCCACATTACTGATAGTCTGCTTTACTTACAGTCAACTGATTATAGATATTAATCACATCTAAAAATTACCTTCATTACAACTTCTAGAATGGTATTCGACCAAGCAACTGGACACCATAGTCTAGTCAATGTTGATAAATATAATTTTTATATTTTAAATATTACAATTTAAAAATTTTATGTTTTAACCATCATAGAGAATGAGTAGAAATTATATAAACACACACTGTTTTAATTTTCAACCTCTCTCAGAAAAAATAAATAGAACAAGAATAATTTGCAATGTTATTAACAATGCACGTTGCCTCATTCTCTGTACCAATTTAGGCTTTCTGATTCTTTAATTTCTAGCCCTCCCTCCATTGATCAGATTCATCTTTCATGCCACCTCCAATAGTCTGGGTTGAATTTTTGCTAACTTGAGTGAGTTTCACCTCAAAGCTTAATATACATAAAGCACTGATAAATATTAATTTAATATTCCAGAGATTTTTGGTTCAAGGAAGGCGTTAAATGTTCTGTTTTATGATTCATAAGATCAAGCCATATGTACTTGCAGCCTTGAGCCTATGTCTTTAGGTGCTTTTATTTTCAGATAAATAGCTAACTTCTACCTTTAAAGTATTTTCCTGAATGAAGTGATAGTGGATGTATACTAGGTCTGTCCAGAAAGTATCCAGCTATGTAATATGAAAAGTAAAGACATTTTTTGAAGAGGATATAAGATACAGGAAACATTGTACAT
The DNA here is from genome assembly GCF_987537825.1 of Furipterus horrens. Classification (NCBI taxonomy): domain Eukaryota; kingdom Metazoa; phylum Chordata; class Mammalia; order Chiroptera; family Furipteridae; genus Furipterus; species Furipterus horrens. The sequence continues at coordinate 54,246,546 of NW_028327175.1, read as the reverse complement.
AGTACAATGATGTCTCAGTCCCCTCCAAAGTAGACCCATTGGACGCTCACATAGTCCTCCCAATCACCATCAGCGGCCCCAATGTATTTTTCTGAATTTCATCAATGGTTTCAAATCTCTTCCTTTTCAAAGATGAAATAGTTTTGGGAGAAGCCAGAAGTCACAGGATACCAAATCTGGACTGTAGAGGGGCTGAGTCATCTGGGTGATTTGACGTTTCTCCTAAGAACTCTGCATGAAATATGATGCATGAATGGGCACATTGTCATGATGAAGCTTCCAATCACTCAGTGCATCATCCATGAAATCCTTCTGAATCATCCAAATAGTTTTCACGGAGGAATGTTCAAGCTTAATGCAAAATTTGATGCAGATTTGTTACTCTACTCAGACAGTCATTTTGAATGTGATGGCCACACAGTACACATGCTCATTCAATGACATCTACTGCCCCCACTGACTAGAATAATGAAGTCGTCATTGTTTACACATGTGCATTCCAGTCCATTCTCTTTGGTGGCGAGGTTACATTGACATCATACAATCATTCTTGTTATATTAACAATGGCTGGACTTTTTCCTGTTTAAAGAGGAGAACACTAACTTTCCAAGTATGAAGAAATATGCTCAAAGGTAACATAATAAACAAGTAGCAGAAACAGGATATAAATTCAGACTTCTCTGGGACAAATTTGTGCTTTTCCAGTGTAGCACATTCTGACTTTTTCTTCACTTATAAAGAGTTTGAAATAGCAAATATTTCTTTTTATTATAAATTTTATAGGGTGAGTCAGCATTTTGTTATGCATGTATTAGAATGCTGTACACAATAACATGTACAAAATTTACCTATTATTTAAATGACAGTCTGATTATTGTTGTAATTTTTGGACCATTTAGACATTTTATAAAAGAATAAAATAGAAAATGAAAATCCTTCTTGCTGCCTTTATCTATATCAAATATTTACATGAAAAAAAAAAATACTCCACCCCAGTCTAGATGTTTTTACAGTCTTCTTCTATCTTGGCGGCTCAAACTAAAACATTCAGGGTCAACTTTGATGACACTCACTACATTGCATCTTGACCATCTTTTTAGCTTCTTCAATTCATATGCAAAATTTAATTCTTCTTTCCATCATTTCTACCAACACCCTAGTCCAAGGCACCATGTCCTCACACATGGCTGGTTATCTAGTAGCCTCCTAACTGGTGTTCTTGCTCTACTGCTGGCCCTTCTTCAGTCCCTTTTCAACAGACAGGCCAGGGTGATTTTCTTGCAAGGTCCTGGGATCCCATGACTCTTATTCCCCGAGCCCTCTAGTAGCAATCATCTAACCCTCAAGTAGAAAAAGGATTGAAACAGGATGTAATTTTCACCCTTCTCTGTGACCTTCCTGGTTGCATTTCTTACTACTGACACTCCAAAACAAACACAAACACAAACCCTGGGCACATTTCTGTCTTAGGCGAGGCTTTGCACCCACAGACCTATTGTCTGAGGTCTTCTCCTGCAGATATCTGCATGACTCCTCCATCACATCTTCATGCTTTGACCCAAAGATGCCTCCTCAGAAAAAACTTCTCTTTATTTCTAAAAAGGTCACACTTTATCCACCTGGTCATGGTCCTCTGCTCTGCTTTACCTTTTGTCAGAGCTGTCTGTACTGTCTACATAACGTAGTTTGTTTATTGTCTGTCCTGGATAAATATAAGCTCCCAGAAGGCTGAGATTTTTTGAAGGGGTCTATTTTATTCACTATTGAATCTCCATGTGCTAGAACAAATGTTTGGTATGTGGAGCATACTTAATAAATATCTGTTGTATGATTGAATTAATGAATGAATTAAATAAGCCACATTAAATTTATGCTGTTTTTAAAGTACTATCAACCCCAAAACATACACAGTTCTTTCTTCTGAGATAATCTAAAGAGAGGAATAATGATACATTTTCTAATTTAATAAATAAATAAATAGAAAGAATAATATTAATACTTTGATAAGAATCTTAATGACACTTGAAAGTAACTCAAATCCTTCAGCAGAGAAAAAGGCTGTAACACTGATATTTGTTTTTCTGCTTTTGTTGCAGTAGAGTAAAATATCTTCTGCCTAGTGATTCTTTTCATGTGGTATCCTAACAATGTGAATAATTTATCCATTGTTAGTAATTACTGGATGGAAACCACAACAATGATTTTAAGAGGCTTCAAACCTGACAACAATTACAATGTAGCGCAGGATATGGTAAAGAGTGAGTTGGTTCTGGGCAGGGAGGCAGCACTGAGTGGGACCTGCAGGGCAGGCCTGAAGGGCCACGGGGCTTGCTGAGTTAGACTACAAGAGGAAAAGGAAGGAAAAGAAAGGACCTGCATTTTTTTTTTTTTTTTTGTAAAATAATTCATTATTGCATTGTTATTGATTCTTGTGTCATTAAGCTCACACACATTTTTAAATAATTTCATTTTCAAGTTTGCATGGATAGTAGATTTTTTAAAGTCTTAAATAATGCATTTTAAAATCAAACAAAATAACCCTGACTGATGTGGCTGAGTGAATTGAGTGCCAGCCTGCAAACCAAATGGTTGCTGGTTCGCTTCCCAGTCAGGGCACATGACTGGGTTGTGGGCAAGGTCCCAGACCCCCTCTCTCTAAAACTAAATAAGTAAAATATTTAAAAATAAAACAAGATATACCTTTTTTATAATAGGCTTAAAATGCCTTTGCTTTTGAAAATGTTACCTAAAGCAGATTTTCAACTGCTAGACTTCACCAAGATTTAAAGATATATTTCATATCTATTCAACTAATTTTCTGCTTCTCTAGACATAAACCTAAATGAGAAAATATTCATTATTTTTTTCTTATCCAATTTAAATAATATGTTACAGCGTGTTGATTGTTTTGAAAGCTTACTAGCAACTCTTGAAAAAGAATGAACAAAACAGTTTTCAAAAAATAAAGAATAAAAGCCACTGTACATATCAGCCAGTGGTTTATGCCGAGGCTTTAGATGTTCTTCAAAGGACATTATGATTCCCATCTGAGACCGAAGCCCTGAAACAATTTCATTCCATAAATTAGTGTTTAAATTTGTTGGGAAGAATTGTGCAAATACTAAGCTACTAATACAAACAAAGCTAAAATAAGAATAGTTAGAAACTAAATACAGGGATTTTTTCCCAGATTTTTAACATTTTACACTTCTACCTACTAGAACACATTAAGTTTTACAGTAAGTTTTATTTGTAAGTTCATGAAGAAACCACTGAGAATTCTGATTTATATTGGGTTCCTGCTCATATTCTTTAGACAGAGTGCTCAAGCAAGTTGTCTAACTTTGAAGATTTCTGAGAATTTATAGCGCTATAGCAGAAGGTGATTAGCATATTTTTAAGTAACTGAAGTTTCCATAATGTGATTGTTTTCAGTCACCTTTATTTTGTATCATCCAATTATTCCGTGCCCCTTGATACTTGGAAGCTGAGAGATAAACTATTGATTCACACTAATTTTATTTTTATTCTAGAAATGAAGAAACCAATACACTGGTCCCTTAAGGCATTCTTTCATTTCACTCTGCAAAACCTGTGTCAGGTTTTATGACTCATCACACCCTCTTTCTTTTCCCTAGGAGGCAGAAGAGTCTCCTCTATACCAAGTTATACATGCTATGCTCATTCTTACCTCAAGCTTTAATTCAAGTTTGTCTGTCTAGAGGATGCTTTCTTTTCCCATTATATCTCCAAAATCTATCCATCTTTTCACACTCATCTCAAGTTTACATCTCTCCTCTGCTGTAACTCACATAGAGTTTCTTTTCTCAAATATCAACTTCTCTATCTGTTAGGAATGTTCTCTGTAGCAGGTAATTGAAATTAGCATGATTGGGGAAAAAGTATTCTCTTTGAGAATTTAGGATTCCCTACTACCTTTCAAATAAATCATGAACAAGAGGGATAGAATAGAGGTTGGGGAGCCAATAGGTTATATTCTTTCAGGGATTTGTGTGCCTTTATTACGTATTGGATTTGCATTGGAATTGTTTGTCTTCCTAGACTGGGGTCAACTCTTGATTGTGACTATCCTTCTATTGCATTCCTTTACTTGCATTTCAATTTATCATTTGTTGGCAGAAAAAAATAGCTGAATATGAGGGATCTGTTTTGAATAAAACACAAACATTATGGTAAAAAAGAACAGTCTTTTATTGAAATTCATTTCAACCACTTAGGAGTCAAAACTTAACCTTACTGTAATGAATACAGAAACTTTTAAGCTATTGCTATTTTACATTTTACTTTTCTGATAATTTTGACATATAAATCTCTTTGGTATACTTATCTATTTTTTATACTGAGAAAATGTGCTTTGAGGGGGATGGTGATAAACAGTGAATTAGAATATGTTTAGACACAATTCTAAGCTGTTTCTGGATTCAGGTAACAGAAGGCAACTGTCTCACTGTGATGTGGAAAGGACCCTTGGGAAATAATCATGTTAGTAACTTGAAGGATAGAGCAGAAAATACCAGTAGATTGCTGTGAAAAATGTGTCAAGAAACATTTTAATAGAATTTCTTCCACTTTATTTACCAGTGAACTGGAAACTCAATAAATACACATATTCCTGTTGTTGAGTGTTACAGCACTTCCAACTTCTATACTCCATGATTGATAGAAGTTGACAATAGCCTTACTGTTCACCATCTGTCATTAAAAAATCAAGTTCTATAGGTTCTTCAAGTGGACACAGCTTCTTTATAAGATTTTAAATATTATGGCCTTTGTGAAAAAAGATGCATTCCTTTGTAATGACACATCTGACTATTGTTTTACTTGTTCCTTGTCAGATTACTGCCCATCCCTTTTTTGTTAATTATTTGAATGTTTCTTGATTATTTCACATACTTTGGGGCTATATAAAAATCTTCCTGGGAAAAAGTGGGACACAGATAGGTACAAACATATATACATGACTATGTAGAAGGTTACTAGCTTAATTATCCAGGTTACTTATAGGATTTATTACACTTAAGAAATTATATGAAAATTGGACTTCCAGCCAAGATAGAGGCTTGGACAGACACACTGCGTCTCCCTCCACAACTAAGAAGAAATACAACTGCCTCAAAACTAGAGACAACCAGAAATTCCAGAAAATCGAGCTACATGGAAGTCTAACAAAGATATGAAGAAAAAATACTCATCCAGACAGGTAGGAGGGTCAGAGTCAGGGCAGAGTGGATGGGGTGTGGTGGTGGCAGTGGCAGCGGCAGTGATAGCCCAGCAGAAAGCGCAGTCACATGTTTTAAAAAGTGGGGACACCTAGGGAGCGCTCCCAGCACCAGTCCAGACCCACAGCTCACAGTTCCAGCAACAGGGAAAATAAAGCCTCATTGCTTTTGACTGTGCAAACCAGTGGGGGTTGGGGTGGAAGAAGAAACTGACAGTCTTTCAGCAGAGTCTGCTTGTTTAAAGGGCCCCATGGACCTAGAACATCCTCAGACCCATCCACCCAGGGAACAATGGTCAGGGCAACAACTAGAGGGGCGCCAGTCCCATAAGGAAGTGGGAGAAGTTCCTGGAAAAGGGGTGAATGCTGAGCAAGCAGCATTGTTCCCTCAGACCCCTCCCCCCAACACAGTGCCGCAACATGGTGAAATAGGTCGCCCTGTACTGACAATACCTAAGGCTCTGCTTCTTACAATGTAACAAGTGTGACAGCTGTACGTAAGACACAGAGATAAACAAACACTGGAGCCTGTCAAGATGAGAAGACAGAGAAGTATGGCCAAAAGGTGGAATGGATCAAAGTTCCAGTGGGAGAACTAAGTGACAAGGAGATAGCCAGCCTAACAAATGAGGAGATAGCCAACTGAGCAGATGCAAAATTCAAAACACTGGTGATGAAGATGTTCACAGGCTTGACAGATATGCTTAAGTATGGCAAATGCAAAAGGGAAGATGTGAAGGCTATGCTAAATGAAATGAAGGAAAATCCACACAAAACCAATGGTGAAGGGATGGAAACTGAGGTTCAAATCAATGATTTGGAACATGAGGAAGAAAAAAAACAGTCAGCCAGTACAGAATGAGGAAATAGGAATTGAAAAAAAATGAGAGGCTAAGGAATCCTTGGGACAACTTTAAACATACCAACATCTGAATCATAGGGGTGCCAAAAGGAGAAGAGGAAGAGCAAGAAATTGAAAGCTTAAGTGACAAAATAATGAAGGAAAACTTTCCAAATTTGGCAAAGGGAATAGACATACAAGTCCAGGAAGCACACAGAGTCCCAAACAAGCTAGACTCAAGGAGGACCACACCAAAACACATCATAATTAAAATGCCAAAAGTTCAAGATAAAGGGAGAATCTTAAAAACTGTAAGAGAAAAGCACAGAATTACCTACAAAAGGGTGCCTATAAGACTATCAGCTGATTTCTCAAAAGAAACTTTGCAGGCAAGAAGGGACTGGCAAGAACTATTCAACGTGATGGAAAGCAAGGACCTACAATGCAGATTACTTTATCCAGCAAAGCTATCATTTAGAATGGAAGGGCAGATGAAGTGCTTCCCAAACAAGAAAAAGCTAAAGGAGTTAATCATCACCAAGCCATTACATGAAATGTCAGATGAACTTACTTAAGGAAAAGAAGATCAAAATTATGAACATTAAAATGACAGCAAACTCACAACTATCAACAAGTGAATCTAAAAAATAAAAACAAAATCCAATAAAGCAAACCAGAATAGGAACAGAATCATAGGTATGAGGGTCATTTGGAGGGTTATCAGCTGGGAGGGAGAAGGGGGAGAAATAGGGAAATGGTACAGGGATTCAGAAGCATAATTGGTTGGTACAAAATAGACAGGGGGAGGTTAAGAATAATATAGAAAAGGGTGAAGCCAAAGAACTTATATGCACAACTCATGAACATGAACTAAGGGGGGTGGGATTGCTAGAGGGAAGGGGGTACTGGGCAGAGGGGAGCAAAGAGGAAAAAATTGGGACTACTGTAACAACATAATCAATAAAATATACTTAAAAGTTATATTAAAATTAACATTTCTCATGAAGCCATTTTTTGGTAGTGGACCTTAGGTCTAATAGCTTAGGCTTCTAAATAATCACAATAGGAAATAGAGAATTTGAAGAACTATTTTGAGATCAGTACTGTTATTTCAAAAAAGAGCAGAAGAATCTTTGAAGGAAATTAATACTGCGGTAATAAGAGGCCCATTGTATTTTCAAATTAATTGGAATTTAAGCAGACAAGAAGGGATGGACAGGTTACGTGTAGACCTAGAGATGGAAATAATTGAATAATGAAAAATACTAGGTGTTTAATAGAGATACATGAAAAAATTTAAATAGAATTGAAATAAATGGCAGAATTTAATTAAACAATGGGCTGAACATCAAAAACATATTGAAAAATTTTAATTTAATTTAATTTTACCAACGTATTGATGAAAATAAAGGAAATAAGTAAGATAGACAATGTTCAAAACTTTTTAATCTTAAAATTGCGTTATGTACTGTTAGTTTCTAGGAATATACATTCAGTGGGCATTACTTCCTGAAGTTTTTGAAGGTGAATTTGACTAAACAGGCTATGTAAAAGTGTAGTTTTTGCTTGCACAACTAATAACTTTCCTTTTTTTAAATCAATTTTTATTTTCATTTAAAGCTGTCATACATTATTATATTAGTTTCAAGATTATACTCCAGTAACTAAACATTACATAACTTAATAAGTGATCATCTCATTAAATTTCACACCCATCTGACACCATATATAATTATCAGACTATTATTTATTATAGTCCCTCTTCTATACTTTATATCCCCATGACTACTTTAAAACACCAGTCTGTACTCTGACTACTACAGTGGATCTGCTGTGTAGTGGCCCCCTCTGCACGGCTGGGCTTCCTTCAGCAGGGCTCTGTTGCCCACTGGATCCACCCTTTGAGTGTGTTGCTTGGAGGTGGTTGGGTGGTGGTGCTCTGATGTGGTCTGAACCTACTCAGCTATCTACTGGTGTGCTGACTCTGTGGCCTTCCGGGAGTTCAGGTCAAGGTCAGCTACTGCCTCTGTTCTTCCTGTGACCACCTGTCACAAGCTACAAAGCAATCTACTGATTGCTACTAGTGCTGTGCTTGGAGTTACCCAAGGGAGGTCAAGCTGTGAACCCAAGCAAGCTGCTACTAGTGCCAGGCCTGAAGCCACTTAGCAAGAGGTACAGAGCTTGTCGAAGCCAGATGTTGCTTTTTGGAGTGCATTTGGGAAAATCTGAAGCATGACCCCAGACAAGCCATTCTTATGGAAAAGCCACTGACAACTTCAGTGGGCCCAAAATCTGGGTGTGCCAGAACTACAGAGAATCACCAGGATGGGACAAGCAGTGTGATGGAATCTAAGATACGGTCCCTGACTGTTGGCTTTGTGGGGGAAGAGCACAGCAAATGAACAATGACATTTTCCAGCACTTCTGACCCCAGCTCTCACTCTGATGCCAAAAAACTCAGTTCCTACTCATATGTCTCTGGTGCCTCTCAAGCTGCTGCCCCCGTGTTGGAGCTCAGAGAGCGTGAGTCCAAGTAAGTCTGTGAATGGGCCCTTTAAGAGGAACTTCCTGGGATTTCTGTCTTCCTCAGCCTCAATCCTGGTTTTTACAACCAGAAGTTATGGGGACTTCTCTTCCTGGCACTGGAACCCTGGGATGGGGGCCTGATGTGGGGCTGGGGGCCCTCGCTCATCATGGGAGACCTCCACAGCTGAGATACTCCTATTTTTATCTGCCACACATGGATATGGTACCAGCCCATTTTGTATCTCCACCCTTCCTACAAGTTATGATGTGGTTTCTTCTTTAATTCTGTAGTTGTAGGACTCATTCAGTTCAATTTCTGACATTTTTTAATGATGGTTGTTCTGTAGTTTAGTTGTAATTGTGATGTGCTTGTGGGAGAAGGTGAGTACCATGTTTACCTATCTGCCATTTTGACTAGAAGTCTGAATAACTAATAATTTTCTAATGAAGTATTTAAATCAATTTTGTAATATTGATGATTAGGTTGTATCATTATTTGTCCAATAAATCATACGAACATACTTCTCTAAGGAAAAAAGATACATGATGTTTTGCTTTTGCTAGTTATTATAGAATAAAAGTACAAAGCAACAAAAGTGGAAATCTCTATGTAAAAATTAAATCAATGGTGTTGTCCAATGTTGAAATCCAATATTTGCAAGAATTGTTGATTATATCTAAGGAATTAGCAAAAGCATATAACAATCCAATTTAAAAAATGAATGTATATACAAATACATGCTTTCATTATGTAAAATTTTGCTTTTTTCTGAGATAGTTAATATGAGAAGTTCAAGTATTTTCACTTAAATCATATAAAAAAGAGTAGCTTTTTTTCCTTTAGGAAAATGTTGTCACTTTTATCAGAGTATTGCCTTGTTATTAGTCTAGAAATGTGATGAGCCCTTGACCCAAAGTTCTTAACTGACACATGTGAGAGTAAAACTTCCATTATGTTATTGATTTTATAATAGTCACTCACCTATGTGACCTATCAATCAAAATTTTAGAGTGTATTCTCTTTTAGGATTTCCCTGAAGATCTCTTTGAATATATATGCAGTTCAGAGGTTCCCATGCATCTCATTAAGCATTATGACCCATCAGAAACATGTGCTGTTGGCACAGCACAATAAGCACTGAGATTCAAATTCCTTTTGAGAGAAATTTGTGGAATTAATTTACCTATATGATTAAGGCCTGATAAGGGATTCATTCAACATCTGTTGGGTCATCTTTGCTAGACACTTTTATCTGAAGAAATAAAAAATATTCCTAGTAGTAGCACTTGTTTAATTCTCTAGATTCTAATTTGGGCAAACATGAGATCTGATGCTCATAAAACACTTCATCTTTGAGATTTGTTCAGCTTAATGTTCTTCAGAATATTAATATATTCAAAGCTAAGTATTTTTCACAGTTTGCCACTCACAAGTTAACCATTAGAGGAAACATTCAGTTGTCTGTAAATGACGAATCTAGTTAGTGCTGTCTGCAGCATCCATTACATTTTGACATTTCCCCCTTGACCTCAGCTACACTGTGTTCTCAATTAGCTTTAAAAATGCCTGTTCCTATTCAGTGTCCTACTTCCTTTGACTTTCTGTTGTATATAGTCTTTGCTATCTCCTGACCACTCTTTTCTGTAATTTCCCTCAGCTTATTCTAGTTTCTTTATGGATGGTACTCCCAAATCTGGATAACTAAACTTCTTAGTGATTCATTTCTCTCATTGAAGTGGTGTCTACGCAATTATTATTGAGAAGTTATATGAAAAGACCTGGGGAATGACCAGTTTAGAGTATATGTGAGGCTGATTTTACTTCCTGCTCTTCTCTATAATCTTAGCCTCCTTCCTGAATTTCAGATTTCTGTTTTCAGACATCAGCTAGACACATCTAATAGCCTATGTATCAAAAGCAATATTATTGACTTTTTTTCTGTCTGCCCTCATGTGGTCTAACTCTCAAAGGCATTGCCCATTTCTCTGGCAGGCATAAAATAACCAACTCACCTTTGATTCCACTCTCTTCTTCAACATTATCTCCTACAATCATTTGCTTCTTGCTCTGCAATACTGTTAAGTCTGTCTCCTACTCATATGCCCAACTGACATTCCTGTAGTACTAAAAGTCTAGCTCACTATGTTTTATAAAATGTTACACAATTGTGGCATCAGACTCCTATTACCCTCTTCTTGCTCATTAAGTAAAGATGAACTTGATCCTACATCAGAAACAAGCCACATTCAAATTTCAGTGGCTCAGTATACTGTGTAGGTGAATAGCAGATCTCTGCTCACTGTAGACACTTAGGGACTCAAGGTAACAAAGACTATATTTCAACAGTTGCTTCTGTAGTCATGAAGCAATGTGAAATAGACATGGCAAGTCACTCATTAGTTCTTAAAATATATATTACAAATGGCTCTCGTCCCTTCTCATGTTACTGGTCAAAGAAATTCACATGACCAATACTAACTTGAAAAAAATGGAGAAGTTCAATCTTACTATGTGTCTGAAAAGAATGGAATATTTGTGAAGCTTTAATTATTGTAATCTGACAATTATAAGGACTTCCACATTGGTTTTCTTGCCTACATTGACATTCCCTTTCCTCAAACTCCTTACAACAAAAATCCTGCATCACTAGTCTGCTATTTAAAGAATCCATTTACTTTTTTAGTGCCAATCATTGTGTGTATAGCACATTTTACTTAATAGTAGCATAAACTCTGTGCTTTCATGCTGCATTTAATAGAATTCCTTGCAGATTTTTTGCATATAACTAAATTGCTTTCATATTTTTAATTTAATTGGCAATATTCTAGTCTACTTCATAGTTAGTTATGGTAAAGGCTGCTTAATCACTTCTCAGCTTGTGGGAACTTGGACTATTTCAAACACTTTACTTTTAGTCTATACAACATTTTTAAAAAAAGGTTGACTAAGTAGAGTTGAGCTGATTTAAAGAGTGGGTTATCAAATTAGCCTTACATAAATCAGAGATCTTACCCAATATCAGAGCCTATTAATGATTTCAAGGACACAAGTAGTCAATAGGCACAGGTGAAGCAAGGAGAGTTCTAGAATATTGAGGATAGCTTGCCAGGTATTTCTTTCCTGCATTCGATACATGCTCTCTGACCCAGAGAAACATATGAGGTTTCTAAGTATGATACATAGATTACCGCATCTATGTGGAGTGTTTAGATAATGTTATCTTTATGTAGATGAATAGCTCATATGACATTTGCCATAGAGCTATGCCTTATAAATCCATATGTTATAAATTTGTTTACCTTAAACAATCATAAACTAGAGACATCTTGCTAAAAATATTCATAGATAAGCTTTTTCCTTTTAAGCAAATATTTAGTTATTGGTATGTTTATAAAATACTAAACATTTGTCTTTCTTTTTTCCCTTGAATTATACCCCTGATAAAAGGAGAGAAATGGATGATAAACCAATTGTTTAGCTTTTTACACAAGACTAAATGATGTATATTTGTAAATTAGTATTTATAGTTTATATTATTTCTTTGAGATATAAGATAAAAGCAATTATAATTTTCATTACTCAAACAAAGATGTTGTAAGACATCCAACTTTACCCTATTCCATGCTTGAGTTTTTTTATGCTAGATAAATAATACTAGGTATTCCTGAGGAAGAATTTTAGTGGAAGTCATGTGAACTGGTTTTGTCATTCTGTCTTTAGCCATATAAGACAGATTTTCCAGTTTCTTTACCATTATGCCAGTACTTTCCAAAGAAGTTTCTTTTTTACTATCAATGTCTAAGTAATTAATAATGCCTGTCTGTTATTAATAGTGCCCTAATTTGGACTTAAGAATTTTATTTTTGTGTTTTTAAAAATGAGCTTGAGTCTTAGTAGAATAATTATATGACTAATTACTTCAGTTTTACTAAGACAAGTATAATGTATTACAAAAGTGTGTAACAAGTTGAATAATTTGGATGTCCTAATAAAAATATTCTTCTAGTTCTAAATATGAATTCTCATCAAATATTAATTAAAATATTTACATATTTAAGATGATATAGCTCTTCTTTGTGTATATTATGATTCTTATTTTGAAATTTGTGATTTTTTTTAACAACTGGGAAATAGCATGACGTATTTTTGGTTACTCATAAATATTAATTAATTTATACATCCATTTGGGTTTTTGAAAACAAATTTGCATCATTACTTATGTGTGCTGAAGATCTTTATAATCATCATTACTCCCTGTGAAAATTTGAACTCGATTGGATTGATTAATTAATACTCTGGCTTTTTTTCAGAGTGATTTTTAGAAGCATCTTTAAACTTAGATACAAATCATACAACATTTACAATTCATTTTTCTAAATCAATTCATTCCAGAAAATTAAACCCCGAACATAATCCTGTGTGCAGCCACCTGGGTTTCCCTTATCTTTCAGGCTTCTGGGAGAATTGTACCAATATAATATTAGAAATCCCCAAATCTATAAATTTAGAAAGGGCTTGTTTTCCACAGTCATGACACACCATTTGCTTTAGTTGCTCACAACTTGGCTATCTGCCCTTGTTCACTTTGTAGTTGGCCAGAGGATAGATTTCCAGGGTTCCTCCATATGTTACTGCTAATGGAACTCTCAATTGAGCTGAGGTGTGATAGAAGGATGCTTGTATTTCCTTTTAATCCTCACCACTAAATACTTCAATCCCAATGACAGAAAAGTTTTTAAATGCAAAGATTTTACTAGAGATTTGAGGCTGTCTGGAAGAAATAAAAATGACACAACAAATAAAAAATAAACTTGATGCTTAATGTGACTTCTTCAAATTAAGGAAAAAGAAACAGAAAGTTGAAACATTTACATTAACTGCTCTTCATATTCCATTCCAAGACTTGCTCCTTCATCTCAGTCACCATGTTTTCCTTTCTTGCTCTGAAATTTACCTCATTGTTTAATTCTCCCATTGTAAATCTCATGCTTTCGGGTAATAGCAGAGACTTATCCAAATATAAGAAATAAAGTCCATTAAAAAGCTTTGCCAGGTAATAAATAAATAAGTAACCTACCTTCCTAGGACATTCTCACTTTGGGCTGGATCATATTTGGGGGACCTACTGTGTTCTATTCACTTACATTTGAACTTTCCATATAGGAAGATCTGTCCAAAAAATACCCAGCCATGCACTATGAAAAAGACATTTACTGAAGAAAATACAATATAAAAGAAATATTGTACATAGGACAATGACACCTCAGTCCCCCTTAAAATACATCCTTTGGGTCCTCACACAGTTCTCCCAATCACTATTAGCTGCCCCAACATATTTTCCTGAATCTCATGGACAGTCTGAAATCTTTTTGCTTTGAAAGGCGATTTTAGTTTTGGGAAAATCCAGAAGTTGCAGAGCACGAAATATGGGCTGTAGGGAGACTGAGTCACCTGGGCGATTTGATGTTTCTCCAAAAATTCTGCAGAAGATATGATGCATGAACAGGCACATTGTCATGATGAAGCTGCCAGTCACTCATTGCATCATCCCTAAAACTCTTCTCAAGCATCCAAATAGTTTCTGCAGAGGAATGTTCAAGCTTAACACAAAATTTGATTTATATTTATTGCTCTACTGGCTCAGTCATTTTGAATGCAATGGTCACACAGTACACATGCTCACTCAAAGGAGTCTACCACCCTCACTGACTCGTACAGTGAAGTCATTATTGATCATGCATGCTCATATAGTCCGCTCTCCTTGGCTGCCAGGTTACATTGATGTCACGCAACCCATTCTTATCATGTTAACAATAGCTGGATCTTTTCTGGACAGATCTTGTATGCAGTATAAGGATTTTTCATCTTCTTCCAAAAGTAGTTAAAAAATGTGAGGATGGATGATTGTTCTTCTGGTTACCTGTGACTGGAAAAGTAAAACAAGACAAAGGAAAAATAGGAAAGTAGTCAAATTTAGATGAAATTTGGGTGAAGACTGTGTATAAAGTTTTTGTCCACTTGTACTATCGGCCTGCATAATATAGGCGAGCCATGAATTCCACTCTAAACATCTTTCTGAAGGGTTGCGGCTGTTTTCAGACTATTAAAGACCCTAACTCCCTGGACCAAACAAACAACACCCAAACAAAATCTTCTTTAGAAGCAATTTGCTTCTTGTTGCAAATTGCTCTTTACACAGAGGTTTGAGTCTTTTCATCAAGCAAGACAGTGTTGGTAATTAATTATTCTGGAAACTTTACAGCCAGGCAATCTCATTCCATCTTAGAAACCTTTGGTGACTACTAAAGCTGGAATTCTGCTGGCTAGCACTCTTCACTAGTCCATGTTCTCATTTAGCTCTTCTTGTGTGGTCAGATCCAAATTTCTGTTGCTCACCTTTTTCTTGAATTTGAAGGACCCCATTCCATGAAACACATATTTCATGATATGCTCATCATCTTCCCAGACAATTCAGTTGTCTTAAAACAATGTTTTTAAAAGTATGGTGCTTCCTGCTGGATGATTTTAAGTGGTGGGCAAACAAGACAGCAATAACCTTGAATGTCTTACGTACAATGTTACTTTCTTGCTAATACTCCTTTATTCATTCTGAACATATCAAAAAGAATGTTTCAATATGTTGCTCATCATTAACACTTCTCTAATACTTTATACCCAAATTGTATATATGCATTTAGTATGTGACTTCACTACAGTACCACTTATTTTCAGATCCAGAACTCAGTAAGTTTCTTAAACTACACCTGTTCTTTTATCTCAGACCTCCAATCACTGTGTCCCTCCATCCTTCTCTTTCAGCTTCTTAAAGCCTTTTACTAGGCCAAGACCACAAAGTTCATTATCAAAACCATTCTTTTGCATACATTGTCATTTCCTTTGCCTTATTGTTCCTGAACTGTGTATTATCTAGAAAACTTATAACTTTGCAGTCATGTTATCTTCATCCTTTTCCACTACACGCAAAAGAAGAAATGTCACCCCATGCGAAGAGAGGTACCATTACAGGAATTTAACACCATCTGAACATCAACACTACCTACAGATCCCTGATTTCCTACTTTGAGAGCAACTATACCCCACTAAGTGCTACTTAAAATGTTTCTGCTTCATTTTCTATCACACTACCTCCCACTTTCCTTTCTACTAATGAGACAGATATATACTTTGAAAATAGAAACCATCCTCCAGTAACTCAAAAAATAGCTAATCCTATACATCCAGTTATTCTTTGCTTAAAACTCCTAAATAATTTTTCATTACTTTCAGGATAAAGTCTACATTTCTAATTTGGTTTGTGGGACTTGTCATAATTAGTCACTGACAATCTCTCTTTCTCTCCTGACAGTTCTTCTCTTGCACTTCAGGTTGCAAATTATATTGCACTTATTTCAGTTCTACAAATTAGTCATGCTTTGAGGGTTGCATTATGTAATATAACCCTCCTCTGCCTAGAGGGCAATAGCAGATCTCTCATGTTAGCTAACTTATATTTATCCTGTAGATCTCAACTTTGGATGGTAATTATTCCAGGATGTCATAACTACTGAGTTCCCAGTATTAGATTAGGTATTCCTCATACTTTCTGTACTTGCCTCGCATTAGCACTTGTTTCATTATATAAAAGTTTTCCATTTACTCACCTGTAATCTTCATTGTCATATAAGATTATATTTTGATATTATTCACTGGACTCTGTGCCTGGCACCTCATAGCTATTTAATGAGTTTCTGAAGACGGAATGATGTTACAAGTTCAAATGGCCATTTTAGAATAAATTAGATCTCATGAGAAAGAAAATTATTTATTTTCTCAAGTTCAGAGATATTGCTTATTGGATACTGGGTAACATAACTTTTAACAGTAAATAAGGCAGGGTGTTTTTTTCTAAAGTCTTTATGGAGGTCAATAGAATTAAAGCAAAATATGGTCCTATAGAATCACTCCTGTATTTATCAAAATGATTTTATGTGCATGGTTAGCTGCTATTCAGACATAGTTCAGGGATAAAGATAGTTTTTGATCAGTATTTAGTAAGTTTAACAGTTCAGTGCTTCATGTTGTAAAACTTAGCCATTTAAATGCAGAATTATATTGCCAACTAAGATGAGTTAGTACTTTATCTTCAGGCACTTGCAATATATCAGGGAGCAAAACAAAGTTCCATGTCCTCATGTAGCTTACATTCTATCAGGGAGTCTCTCTGACAAATAAAGAAAAAAATTAATCAATTAACTAATCAATTAAACAATATGTTGTAGTAGAAGGTGGTAAATGCTACTGAAAAAAAAATCACAGTAAGGGAGAAAGAAATATTGGAGTTGAGGGCATGGTTTGCAATTTTCAGTGGTATATGAGTAATGTTATTTTGAGCCAAGGTTTGATAAAACAGTCTGGATTAAAGGTTTGAGAGTGGTGAAGTTAGCAGAATTGTTCCTTAGGTAGTGGGAAAAGCCAGTGCAAAATTCCTGAAGTGGAAAACTGATGGGCATGCTTGATATAGCAACAAGGGCCATGTAGACTCAAACCATTGCATTGTTTCACAGTGTAATATCACTAAATCATTTTTTTTTTTTTAGTGAGTATTCATCCATGTTTCCTGGATTTATAACCACTCAGTATTTTGGAGCTAGAGCTAAGAGCATTTTCTAATGAATTGGATGCTGGGTAAAAGCATATAAACCCTTAGGAACCAAGGGACAGCCTAGACAGAGGTAGGAGTGACATCCTCTTAGGAAAATTGAGAGGCCTGATGAGCATAAGGGTCTGAATCAAGGACTGCTTTTCAGCCCAGTGGTGGACTCAGGTAGCTTCTGTGGAAAGAGCTGAGATTCTGCTTGAAATTTCAGGTTCCCCTCTAGTATGTAATTCAAAGAAAATTCGGAGCCCTCAAGTTCTATGATGTAAAGCATGGTCAAATTATTTTGTCTAGAAACATATTAAAGAAATTGCAATAAAATTCTTGTTTCAGTTAGGGAAGGGGGCATATCCATAAGATATTTAATCTTGAGCAATATGGTTATCCTTGAATACCCAAATTAGAGATAAGTTAGCTGTTTGACAATCTTTCATTAGAATCCAACACATCCTTCCTATTGAAGTACTTTTGTGTCTTGTACAATGATGTGACGATATTGTTCAGCTACTTCTTTGGAAATTACAATGCCTATATATTTACAGTTGACTTTTTAGCACTAAATAACCAACCATGAACTTCTTTACTTCATTGTTTGTGACCTACTTCAATTAGGGGCATAATTTATTTCAAAGGGTTTTTTGGAGAAAAAAAAATTCACACTAAAAGCTGTGCTATATTGACCAAATGGCAGCCACCCATTTTGTCACTTTTAGTAAATTACCAGTAGTCCCTCGTTATATTGTGGTTCACTTATCACAGCCTCACTGTATCACAGGATTTTAAAAAATATTATATTTAATTATTTATTGGGGATTTTTTGCTACATCGCGAGATTTTGCAGTACTGTGTATGTATGTTGTTAAAGTTACATAGGTTTAAGAGTGTAGAATAAATGTAAGGTTCCTACTTTGCGGGAGGTCTGGAATGTAATACCTGTGATAAATGAGGGAATAATGTATTGCTTACTCTGAAAATCTTTTATACATGATAAGCTGATCTTAAAGAATGACCACCTATATTTAAATTTCAAACTTACTATTTTTAAATAGCATATTGGTAATAACTTATCTAATTAATTATTTAAGTTTTCATTTGTTAACTAAAGACTTCTATACTAAATATAATTTCTCTGTACTATAATATTTAATCTAATGGAAATTGTGTTGGGAATAAGAAAGGGTACTAGCTGAAATAACCTGAGGCATTTTGTAATGAAGATGTGAACCTCAGCTTTTTTGTCCATCCAGATGGTGACATCCTGATCATCTTAACAGCATACTTTATTTGGACCATGAAAACACTATAAATATTAAATTACAGTGCAGTCAAACTTGGATTATTGCCACTTCTTTTAATGACTATGGGACCAAATTCTATATAGTATTAAATCCAGTGTCAGTCAGAGTCCTAAGACAGTAATATTAAAGTGTAATATTTATTTTTATTATCATCAAGCTGAGGAAGGCTCAAACATCTAATAACTTTTGTGAAGGAAGCCTTTTCATTTCATGAACTATAGTCAATCTTTAACAAAATTCACCACAAATTTACCACTATTTCCTTTCTAGGGAATACAGTAATTGCCATAGCTTCATAACTAAAAATTTCCCATCTATATTCATGTGATTAATGTAATGTGGAATTTACAAATTTAAATGCATAATGCTGGAAAAGTAGAAATAAAGTTTTTATAGTAATGCAAATCTGTGTTGCGTACATTAAATACTTTTATGGGTTAGAAAGTGAATTGTGTTTAATAACTCAACATTTTTAATTGGGTTTGGAATGATAATAAATTGTTATACACATTTTTAAGTGGATTTCCTTATTTCTCAAATATTTGACTACTTATTACATTTTCATGTCTACTAAGAAGCATACAGACAAGTACTCTCCATAAAATGGGCTATTATTTCTAAATGGCTGTGTGTATGTGTGTGTGTGTGTGTTTCACCAAGGTAATGCTTGTCCCTAATAGGCAAACCTTGGTAGGTTCTCTAGTGAGAATATTCACCCAGGAACCAGTGTGAGATGTGCACTTAAACAAAGGGACTTCTGGGGTTAGTAAAATGACAGCACAACATTGAGAAGAGCACCAGAGGCAAATCATGGAAAAACAAAAACAGCCAAGACACTTTAAGTAAATCTGAAAACAGGTATATTTTCTCAACATATATTTTTCTGTCTTTCTTTATTTGCAAATTTCTTTTATTGTTCTCTTTGTTTTTCTTTTTATCCTTGTAGATCCCAAAGGACTTGAGGTTGCTGAAAATTTTGTTACTCCTATATGAAAATAAGCCTTCTTTTAAAAGCAAAAGGTGTTGGCAGTTTCACCTTGGCTTTTCCTTTAGGTGTATGAAAGTGACATCCTAGATAAAGCAAAAGGATCAACCAGAATGTTCTTCTGGTATAAAATAATGTCACTTAAAAAAGAATATTCTCCTAATGTACATTGTCAGTATATTTAGTCCATGAAATTGTGAGCATTTTTGAGCATTTTTTCATTTATTCAGAAAGTAGTTATTATGTGCAAGGAAGTACAAAAATGCAGGGTGAATAAAAATATAGTATAAAACAAAAAGTCCATGTTTTGGGACCTTGAAATATATTCAGAATGATACAATACATACATATGAAACAGTTTATTAATAATACAAAGCAATATGCTAAGTGCTACAATTATTTCACTTTCTTGCTAATTCTTTTTTTTTCAACTGCTCTGGCTACCGCTGTCACTGGACCATTGCATTTTCTATCTGTCCATTAAATGATGGCATTTCTTAGTCCAGGCCCTGAATTCTCTGTATTATCTCTAGTCTTTCAGTAAGCAACTACCTCCATACCTGTTAATTTTCACTTCTACCCAAAGACACTGACATTTCTATCTGTAGGCCACTCTCTTCAGCCTTCTTGATGCTTCCTCTTGAATAACAGGTCCTAAAACTGATTTATGATATTCATTTCCAATTCAGAACCTCTGCCAGTATTTTTGTCTCGGGGAATGGCACTAACATTCATGCACTGTGATGTGAAATCTAGAAACTTATTTTTCTTGGCCTTTATTTCTCAATTCTGTCTACTCTCTAGATCTACCAGCTCACCTTTCTACCCCAGCTTTCTATAATGCTCCCCATGGACTAGAGTGATGACTCTTAACTGGTCTACAGTCATCTATGCCCATCCTTTTTAAAGTATTGTCTGTGCACCACACAGAGTTATCTTTAAAATTAAAATTTCAGTCCTATTATCCTATTGCTTAACTGTGTTAATATATAGGGTGGGGCAAAAACAGGTTTGCAGTTGTGAGTACACAAAACACAGTTAATTCTTGTATTATTATTTATTAATGTTGTATTATTTTCCATATGATCAGTTGTAAACCTGTTTTGCCCCACTCTGTATGCCATAAAGCCAATTTTTTACATGACACTTGACAGTCTGCCTGATCTGGAGCCAGTCTCTCTCTCTCTGTCTTCACTCTATCTACTCCAGCTACACTGGCCTTCACAAAGACCCTTATTCTTTCCCTGCTTCTCCTTCCACAGACCTATAAGTGTAGCTCTTACTGACTTGTAGCTCCTAGCTTAGGCATCATTGTCTCAGGAAATCTTCTACTAAACAGATCCTCAGGATACAGTATATCTTCCCCTCATTATTCATTAAGAAATTACATTTTTTATGTGATCAGTTGGTTATTGTCAGTCCTTCCATTTGCTGAAGTTACAGGACAGCAGAAAGAATATCTGTTTTGTTTACTATTATAACTCTAGTATATTTACCATTATGTCTGGAATAAGAGCTTGAAATGTGAAATGAATAATTATGTGAATGAGTGGATGAATGAATGAATGAACAGTGACAGTAATAAAGAAAATAGAAAATTGTTGAACAGAATAAGAATAAATGATAAGGAAGACTTAATGGAGGATATGGAACTTGGGGCAGTCTTGGAAGAAAAGGGAGATCTAAAAGAGACAGCAGGGTTAAGAAAGGCATCCTGCAATGGGGAACCATTTGAGTAGAATCCTAGGAATAGAAATTGTCTTCTTTAACTTAAAGAATGATTAGGTGACATCTTTTCCAATGAAACATTTTGATAGTTTTTTTGAACAATGGAGGTAACATTGGCCATACAATATTAGTTCAAATTTTGGACTTTGTAATTTCAAGCTGTAGGAGACTGTTCCAATATACAGTTTATTGAGTATATCATTATCTAGCCAATTAAGCAATTAAACACTTCAGTGATTATTAATTGTTTATGATGGAAAAGCTGCTTTCTCAGAATAGGATACTTCAACTGATCTTTAAAATAAAACAATGACCAATCAGTGATTGGTGTTATTCTGGGGAAAAGCTTGATGACAATGGCTATAATCAAGTGTTTCAATTCAGGTCAAGATGGTAAAGCCCCTCACCTATTTCCTTAGTTTTAAAATTCTTCCTTTTTTGCCAGTATAAATTGGGGCATGCATAATGGGATAGTATAAATTTTGATATTATCTAGCTTCCCAATGAGACCTACATCTTCTATGTGACACAGATGAAAATGATCAGAAGTAAAAATGGAGAAGTAGTCAAATGTTGCTGTTTAGTGTCTATTTCATTGCTCTTCTTTTTTTAAATTCTTGTTCTGTGTTAGTGACCTATTCTGTGTTTGGGCAAGCATCCCTTAAGCTTCCATCAGTGATTAAGAAGCATTCATTATGTACTCTACTTGGCATGGTCATTACTTAATGCTCACTTAACAAAATTCTACATGACCAAATTATCACAGTGGGTAAGGGAACAGATGGCCAGCTGGCCAGAATCCATGCCTGCTTTATTTTATGCTTTCTCAAGTCTGCCACAAAGATGCCACATGCAAGATCTGTGGAGGCAATTCCAGTACTTCGCCTGTCCAGCTGTGTTTCCAGTGTTCTCAGCTGGGAAGTCTGGGTAGGCACTCTTCCCATCTGAATGCAGCTAGAACATCTCCTATGGGGATATCTCTGTTCCGTGGTGAAGATGCAGTCACAGAGGGCAGATTTCAAAAGTAAAAATAGCAATCCTTTCCCTGACCTTCTGTCACCACCTTCAAAATAAAAACCTCTATGCTAAACTTCAAGAGAAAGAGCTGTAGTTTTCTAGAAATAGTGCATTTTTTAACACCTATGTGTAATTATAAGATTTACCCACAATCTGATTATTTCACAAATTGCCACAGCATTCAGCAAAGAATTGGTCCCAGGATTATATGGTTCATCAAAACCTGCTATGTGTGAGAAAGGTTGCAGGTAAAAAGGAATCCAATAATTAAACTTCAGGTTTTTGTTATAAACTATTATTAGTAGATAGGATTTTATGCTGATATCCTAAAATTGATAACAATTTTCAATCAGTCATCATACATTTATGAAGCAATATCAAAGTATCTAGCAGTTTAATTTATCATGGCCTATGGGGGGGTATGAAATATAAAGAATAGTGGTTCCTGTGCACACACAGTTTATCAGGGAACAAAAGAAGCCCATGAAATAATTAGAGGAGTAAGCAGTGTACAGTGAGATGCTAAGATGTTGATCACACAGTAAGGCAGCTAGTTCAGTGGGAGACTGAAAAAGGTGAAGAGCTGTCAGAGAAAGATTGATGAAGAACATGGAAATTTTGTAGCTGTTTAGGGGCACTATGTGAAACAGGAAAATTGCTTGATGCTCCTGAAACTTGGACTCAGATATTTGCTTATTATAATACACATAGAAAACATTGGTCTCTGCTCTGTCTTTAATCTATGCCCTATCCTATAGACGTGTGTGTAGAAGAGGAAACAAACCATGGTAGCTAATGGTAAATTTGAATATCTTATTACTGTGTACCACCAGCTGGTGTGTATGCTCAAGCTTGAACTATATTTTGCCATCCATGGCATGAAAGTTCAGACAGATGCACCTCTCAAGCAAGTGATTTTCAGAGTTATGTTTGCAAACAGCTCACTGATTAAAGAGGGCTTTTTAAGCAGTTAGAGAGAAATTGTTATACAGGTAACCAGAGTTGGTTTTCTACAGTTACTAGGAGCAGAAAGAGATTTTTTTTTCTTAGATTAATCAAAAAATTATCTAATGTCTGTATTTATGCTTTCTGAAGTTTCACAGGACTCTTCACAGAGAAATCATTACTCTTATTTTAGTGGCCATCTGCAAAAATAAAAGTATGATACTAATTATTATGATAGATTGTGCTTTTGATATTCACATTTCTTTTAGATTTGAGGAATGTTTAGCCCATTTACTCCAGATTTCAAGATGCACATGGGCTTTATATTACTAATTTTAATGATAAATGATTACTCATTTTCATATCTCATTTATTAATCTCCACAAGGCCTATAATAACTATCTTTAATGTTCATAGGCACATTATGTCTGGTTTAGTTTCTTATGTCTTAGAAAAAATCAAAGGGCAAGATTGTCTTCTGTCTTATGTTCACCATGTAGTGTTCTGTTAACAGTAATATCCCACGAATAGTCAGTCAGCAAATATTATTGGTTAGCTAAAAGATACCCTAAAATAGACAGCATGTTTAGAGGGTTAACAAAATGTGTATGCATTGTAACTCCAGAGTAATGAGACAGATTGCTGCTTGGGTAATAAAACATTTAGAGATGAACATTTCCATTATGCACATGGTGGTTTAGGAAGCTTATTTTGGCAATGGTGTGCAAGATGAATGGCCACGGCAGAGAACGGGAGACTGTTCTCCATAAGATGCAGCTATAGCGATACTTGTCAATTTGAAAAATTATAGATCCTTTTGCTATATTAAGTTATCTAATGTTTAATAATACATTTTTTGGGGAAAAGAAAACTTACGGACTACTGTTACCAAAATGATCATATGTGTTCATGGAAATAATCCATATACTTTCTCAAAATGTTGTCTGTCTACCTAAATAAATACTGCCATTGACAAGCCTGACCCTAAACAAAAGTTTGAAGTTAATAAAGATTAACCTCAATAAATCTGCATTCTTTCTTCACGTTTCCTATTATCTTGCAGTGCCTGATCATCCTGGGTGCCATCTACAAAGGGAGTTTGGCACTTTTCCTAGGCATTGCTTTAAATTTAAACTGCTCTCTGATCTCCAAAGCCATTGAAATATATATGTGTGTGTGTATATATATATATTTCCATCAAAATACATTTACCACTCTCTGTGACAAGAGCCAAGTGAAATTAGTTTGAACTAAGGTATAAATTGTTGATACATATGAGTGCTCTGTCAGTCAACCAACAATAAATGAGGGCTCTGGTGTCCTTAATGAACTCCATTGCTATAAAAACACAACTACTTGGACACTATAGTGGTTTGAATAGTACTTCTTCAAAATTCATGTCTACAGGCAATCTCAGAATGTGACCCTATTTGGAAATACATACTAGTTTGCCAGAGCTGCCATAACAAGACACCACAGCCTGTGATCAAGGTGTTGACAGGTGATTTCTCCTGAGGCCTTTCTTGCTGGGCAGTAGATAGCCAACTTTTTGTTTTGTCCTCACACAGCCTTTCCTCTGTTCATATCACTGATCTCTCTCTCTCATTGTGTCCAAATTTCCTCTTTTTATAAGAAAAATTGAGTTACATTAAGGCCAATTCTTATGGCCTCATTACTTAAATCACCTCTTTAAAAGCCCTGTCTCCAAATACAGTCACATTTTAGGGTACTGGGGGGTTGGACTTCAACATACGAATTTGGAGAAAATACAATTTAGTCTACCATGGGGGATTTTCAGAGGGAAATAATTAAGGATGTTGAGATTAAATCATTATGAGTAAGATTGAACCCTAAATCCAATGTCTGGGTTACTTGTAAGTAAAGGAGAAATACAGGAAAGAAGACATGAGAGGGTAGAGGTGGAGACTGGAGTTATGCTGTTACAAGCCAGCAAATGCCAGGAACAACCAGAAGCTTGGAGAGACCAGGGGAGATTTCCCTCAGAGCCTTCAGAGGGACTATGGCCCTAAGACACCTTAATTTCAGACTTTGGGCCTCCAGAACTGTGAGAGAATACATTTTGGTTGTTTGAAGCCACCAAGTCTGTGGTAATTTATTATAGCAGTCCTGGGAAACTAATACAGGGGCTCTAAAACACTTCTTAGGTACTAGTCATCTTGGTGCCTTTCTGTTGTATAGAGTCTGGTCTTAATTCTTGAGGATAAATTTTATTAGCAGGTATTAAAAATATATCTGTTTAGCCCCAAGTTTCAATTTCATATTCTATTCAAAGAGTTTTACATTTAATGATTTGTTAAATTTGCTGATTCTCTTCTAAAAGTAAATGTTTTAAATTTTTGTAGTTTACCTACCCCCTTCCATATATATACTAAATAATCATAGACAATTTCTCCCCTCAAATAGCTAAGGTTTCCCTTCACATTTTAAAGGAAGAAGGAAGACAGAGAGAAGGAGGAGGAAGGATAGAATGGTTTGAAAGCATCAGTTATATAAATGGTCCCAAAATAATTCCTTCTTTTTAAACTGGTTTTAAAATAGAGTAGCAGTTGTTTACAATGGCAACCACCAAAATGTTTAAAAGTTATTAAATGTAAAACCATCACTACAATATGAGAATTTTAATGTAACTTCAAGGCCAGAATTTGGAGTGAACTTTTAGGTCATAA